>NW_027591341.1:70000-94549 GCF_964213995.1 Mustelus asterias | reverse complement strand
GCCCTCTCACTTTTTCTAGAAGCCTTGCATGGGGGACCTTATCGAATGCCTTGCTAAAATCCATATAAACCACATCTACCGCTTTCCCTTTGTCAATGTGTTTAGTCACATTTTTGAAGAACTCCACCAGGCTCGTAAGGCACGATCTGCCTTTGACAAAGCCATGCTGAGTATTCTTGAGCATACTAAACCTCTCTAAATGCTCATAAATCTTGTCCCTCAGGATCTTCTCCATCAGCTTACCAACCACTGAGGTTAGACTCACCGGTCGGTAATTTCCTGGGCTATCCCTATTCCCCTTCTTGAAAATAGGAACCACATCCGCAATCCTCCAATCCTCTGGCACCTCTCCCGTCTCCATCGACGACGCAAAGATCATCGCCGGAGGCTCTGCAATCTCTTCCCTCGCCTCCCACAGTAACCTGGGGTACATCCCATCCGGACCCGGCGACTTATCTATCTTGATGCCATTCAAAGATTCCAGCACAACCTCTTTGTTAAAGTCCACATACTCAATCTTTTCAGTCCACCGCAAGCCCGCAGTACATCCACCCAGGTCCTTCTCCTCGGTAAAAACCGAGGCCAAATACTCATTAAGCACCTCTGCCATTTCTACTGGTTCCGTACAGACTTTCCCGCCTTCACCTTTTATCGGCCCAATTCCTTCACGTCTCATCCTTTTACTCTTCACATATTTATAGAACGCCTTAGGGTTTTCCTTAATCCTACCTGCCAAGGCCTTCTCGTGACCCCTTCTGGCTCTCCTAATTTCCTTCTTTAGTCCCTTCCTACAAGCCGTATACTCTTCTTAATCCCTATCTTCGCCAAGCTCTCTGAACCTTTTGTACGCTTTCCTTTTCTTCTCGACGAGGTCCTGCACAGCTTTCGTGCACCACGGTTCCTTTAACCGACCAACTCCTCCCTGTCTGCTCGGAACGTTGTCCTGTAGAACTCTAGACAGACATTCCTTGAAAAACTTCCACCTCTCTTCAGTACATTTCCCCGAGAATACCTCCTTCCAATTTACTCCTCTAATTTGCTGTCTAATGTCTTCATATTTCCCCTTACTCCATATAAACGCTCTCCTAGCTTGCCTGATCCTCTCTTTTTCCAATGCAAGCGTAAAGGAGATAGAGTTATGATCACTATCCCCAAGATGCTCTCCCACTGAGAGATCTGACACCTGTCCAGGCTCATTAGCCTGTACCAGATCAAGTACAGCCTCTCCTCTTGTAGGCTTGTCCACATGCTGTGTCAGGAAACCCTCCTGAACACAGCTAACGAACTCCTCCCCATCCAATCCCCTTACCCTAGGGATATTCCGATCTATGTTTGGGAAATTAAAGTCTCCCATCACAACAACTCTGCGATTGAGTGTGTCTATTGCTCTGATTGGCTGATCTGCCTTTCCCAGCAGGGTCGGGATTGGTTGAACACGAGGAGGCTGCTGTGACGGACACGACTGAAGATCAGAAATTCCAGGGAGAATACGAGGACACGGTAACAACCTGTCCCCCCCTCCCCTCCCCGTGTCCCCCCTCCCCCGTGTCCCCCCCTCCCCTCCCCGTGTCCCCCCCTCCCCTCCCCTCCCCTCCCCTCCCCGTGTCCCCCCTCCCCCGTGTCCCCCCCTCCCCTCCCCTCCCCTCCCCGTGTCCCCCCTCCCCCGTGTCCCCCCCTCCCCTCCCCTCCCCGTGTCCCCCCTCCCCCGTGTCCCCCCCTCCTCTCCCCTCCCCGTGTCCCCCTACCCCATGCCCCCCCCTCCCCGCGTCCCCCCCTCCCCGCGTCCCCCCCTCCCCCGCGTCCCCCTCTCCCCCTCTCCCCCCGCGTCCCCCTCTCCCCCGCGTCCCCCTCTCCCCCCGCGCCCCCTCTCCCCCACCGTGTCCCCCTCTCCCCCACCGTGTCCCCCTCTCCCCCACCGTGTCCCCCTCTCCCCACCGTGTCCCCCTCTCCCCCACCGTGTCCCCCTCTCCCCCACCGTGTCCCCCTCTCCCCCCATGTTCCCCTCTCCCCTGCATCCCCCTCTGCTCCCCACGTCCCCCTCCCCCCCACCGTGTCCCCCTCTCCCCCCCGCATCCCCCTCTCCCCCACCGCGACCCCCTCTCCCCCCGCGTCCCCCTCTCCCCCACCGTGACCCCCTCTCCCCCCCGCATCCCCCTCTCCCCCACCGCGTCCCCCTCTCCCCCCCGCATCCACCTCTCCCCCACCATGTCCCCCTCTCCCCCCCGCATCCCCCTCTCCCCCACCGTGTCCCCCTCTCCCCCACCGTGACCCCCTCTCCCCCCCGCATCCCCCTCTCCCCCACCGCGTCCCCCTCTCCCCCCCGCATCCCCCTCTCCCCCACCGCGTCCCCCTCTCCCCCACCGCGTCCCCCTCTCCCCCACCGCGTCCCCCTCTCCCCCCCGCGTCCCCCTCTCCCCCACCGTGTCTCCCTCTCCCCCCGCGTCCCCCTCTCCCCCACCGCGTCCCCCTCTCCCCCACCGTGTCCCCCTCTCCCCCCGCATCCCCCTCTCCCCCACCATGTCCCCCTCTCCCCCCCCGCATCCCCCTCTCCCCCACCGCGTCCCCCTCTCCCCCACCGTGTCCCCCTCTCCCCCACCGCGTCCCCCTCTCCCCCACCGTGTCCCCCTCTCCCCCACCGTGTCCCCCTCTCCCCCCGCGTCCCCCTCTCCCCCACCGCGTCCCCCTCTCCCCCACCGTGTCCCCCTCTCCCCCCCGCGTCCCCCTCTCCCCCCCGCGTCCCCCTCTCCCCCACCGTGTCCCCCTCTCCCCCCGCGTCCCCCTCTCCCCCACCGCGTCCCCCTCTCCCCCACCGTGTCCCCCTCTCCCCCCGCATCCCCCTCTCCCCCCCGCGTCCCCCTCTCCCCCACCGCGTCCCCCTCTCCCCCACCGCGTCCCCCTCTCCCCCACCGCGTCCCCCTCTCCCCCACCGCGTCCCCCTCTCCCCCACCGCGTCCCCCTCTCCCCCACCGCGTCCCCCTCTCCCCCACCGCGTCCCCCTCTCCCCCACCGCGTCCCCCTCTCCCCCACCGCGTCCCCCTCTCCCCCACCGCGTCCCCCTCTCCCCCACCGTGTCCCCCTCTCCCCCCGCGTCCCCCTCTCCCCCCCGCATCCCCCTCTGCTCCCCGCGTCCCCCTCCCCCCCACCGTGTCCCCCTCTCCCCCCCACCGTGTCCCCCTCTCCCCCCCGCGTCCCCCTCTCCCCCACCGTGTCCCCCTCTCCCCCACCGCGTCCCCCTCTCCCCCACCGCGTCCCCCTCTCCCCCACCGCGTCCCCCTCTCCCCCACCGTGTCCCCCTCTCCCCCACCGCGTCCCCCTCTCCCCCACCGCGTCCCCCTCTCCCCCACCGCGTCCCCCTCTCCCCCACCGTGTCCCCCTCTCCCCCACCGCGTCCCCCTCTCCCCCACCGCGTCCCCCTCTCCCCCACCGCGTCCCCCTCTCCCCCACCGCGTCCCCCTCTCCCCCACCGCGTCCCCCTCTCCCCCACCGCGTCCCCCTCTCCCCCATCGTGTCCCCCTCTCCCCCATCGTGTCCCCCTCTCCCCCACCGTGTCCCCCTCTCCCCCCGCGTCCCCCTCTCCCCCACCGCGTCCCTCTCTCCCCCATCGCGTCCCCCTCTCCCCCCGCGTCCCCCTCTCCCCCACCGCGTCCCTCTCTTCCCCACCGCGTCCCCCTCTCCCCCATCGTGTCCCCCTCTCCCCCCGCGTCCCCCTCTCCCCTCCGCGTCCCCCTCTCCCCCCCACGTCCTCCTCTCCCCCCCACGTCCCCCTCCCCCCCGCATCCCCCTCTCTCCCCCCGCGTCCCCCTCTCCCCCCCGCGTCCCCCCCTCCCCCACCATGTCCCCTCTCCCCCTGCGTCCCCCTGTCCCCCCCGTGTCCCCCTCTCTCCCCCGTGTCCCCCTCTCCCCCCCGCATCCCCCTCTCCCCCCCGCGTCCCCCTCTCCCCCCCCGCGTCCCCCTCTCCCCCCGCGTCCCCCTCTCCCCCCCTGTGTCCCCCTCTCCCCCCCTGTGTCCCCCTCTCCCCCGTGTCCCCCTCTCCCTCCTGCGTCCCCCTCTCCCCCCCGCGTCCCCCCCTCCCCCACTGTGTCCCCTCTCCCCCTGCGTCCCCCTGCCCCCCCGTGTCCCCCTCCCCCCCCGCGTCCCCCTCTCCCCCGCGTCCGCCTCTCCCCCCCCACGTCCCCCTCTCCCCCCCGCGTCCCCCTCTCCCCCGCGTCAACCTCTCCCCCCCCCACGTTCCCCTCTCCCCCCCACGTCCCCCTCTCCCCCCGCGTCCGCCTCTCCCCCCCCACATCCCCCTCTCCCCCCCGCGTCCCCCTCTCCCCCACCGTGTCCCCCTCTCCCCCACCGTGTCCCCCTCTCCCCCCGCCTCCCCCTCTCCCCCCCACGTCCCCCTCTCCCCCCCGCGTCCCCCTCTCCCCCCGTCTCCCCCTCTCCCCCCGTGTCCCCCTCTCCCCCCGTGTCCCCCTCTCCCCCCCACGTCTCCCTCTCCCCCACCGTGTCGCCCTCTCCCCCCCCGCGTCCCCCTCTCCCCCCCCGCGTCCCCCTCTCCCCCCCCGCGTCCCCCTCTCCCCCCCCGCGTCCCCCTCTCCCCCACCGTGTCCCCCTCTCCCCCACCGTGTCCCCCTCTCCCCCACCGTGTCCCCAGACACATTTCCACATCCTGAGCCCCACCCACATTCCCTCTGATTCTTCCTCCTTCTCCGTCTCCAACCCTCTGCCCCTCAATCCCTCTGCCCCTCAATCCCTCTCCACATTGATGTCGGTCCCTTGACCCTGACCTTCGACCCCCTCTGCAAACCCCCCCGGTGCGATTGTAATTCAGCCATTGGTTGTTGAAGATTTGGATGGTCCACTTTTGACCTTTGACCTTTCTCCTTGGTGCAGGTCGATGATTCATTGGAAGTGATTTACAACAGCAAGGTCTCCTCCGAGATCCAAAGGGATCAGCTGGTACGTTTGTGATCCCTGTCCAGTGATCCCTGGGTTAGAGAGAGAGAGGAAATCAGCCAGGGATCCTGCTCCTGATCACTGTCCAGTGATCCCCGGGTTAGAGAGAGAGGGGATATCAGCCAGGGTTCCTGCTCCTGATCACTGTCCAGTGACCCCTGGGTTAGAGAGAGGGGAAATCAGTCAGGGTTCCTGCTCCTGATCCCTGTCCAGTGATCCCTGGGTTAGAGAGAGGGGAAATCAGTCAGGGTTCCTGCTCCTGATCCCTGTCCAGTGATCCCTGGGTTAGAGAGAGAGGGGATATCAGCCAGGGTTCCTGCTCCTGATCACTGTCCAGTGACCCCTGGGTTAGAGAGAGGGGAAATCAGTCAGGGTTCCTGCTCCTGATCCCTGTCCAGTGATCCCTGGGTTAGAGAGAGGGGAAATCAGTCAGGGTTCCTGCTCCTGATCCCTGTCCAGTGATCCCTGGGTTAGAGAGAGAGGGGATATCAGCCAGGGTTCCTGCTCCTGATCAGTCCAGTGACCCCTGGGTTAGAGAGAGAGAGGAAATCAGCCAGGGTTCCTGCTCCTGATCCCTGTCCAGTGACCCCTGGGTTAGAGAGAGGGGAAATCAGCCAGGGTTCCTGCTCCTGATCCCTGTCCAGTGATCCCTGGGTTAGAGAGAGAGAGAGAGGGGAAATCAGCCAGGGATCCTGCTCCTGATCACTGTCCAGTGATCCCTGGGTTAGAGAGAGAGAGAGAGGGGAAATCAGCCAGGGTTCCTGCTCCTGATCCCTGGGTTAGAGAGAGAGAGAGAGGGGAAATCAGCCAGGGTTCCTGTTCCTGATCACTGTCCAGTGATCCCTGGGTTAGAGAGAGGGGAAATCAGCCAGGGTTCCTGTTCCTGATCACTGTCCAGTGATCCCTGGGTTAGAGAGAGGGGAAATCAGCCAGGGTTCCTGCTCCTGATCACTGTCCAGTGATCCCTGGGTTAGAGAGAGAGGGGAAATCAGCCAGGGTTCCTGCTCCTGATCCCTGTCCAGTGATCCCTGGGTTAGAGAGAGAGGGGAAATCAGCCAGGGTTCCTGCTCCTGATCCCTGTCCAGTGATCCCTGGGTTAGAGAGAGAGGGGGAATCAGCCAGGGTTCCTGCTCCTGATCCCTGTCCAGTGATCCCTGGGTTAGAGAGAGAGGGGAAATCGGCCAGGGTTCCTGCTCCTGATCCCTGTCCAGTGATCCCTGGGTTAGAGAGAGAGAGGAAATCAGCCAGGGTTCCTGCTCCTGATCCCTGTCCAGTGATCCCTGGGTTAGAGAGAGAGAGGGGGAATCAGCCAGGGTTCCTGCTCCTGATCCCTGTCCAGTGATCCCTGGGTTAGAGAGAGAGAGAGAGGGGAAATCAGCCAGGGTTCCTGCTCCTGATCACTGTCCGGTGACCCCTGGGTTAGAGAGAGAGGGGAAATCAGCCAGGGTCCCTGCTCCTGATCACTGTCCGGTGACCCCTGGGTTAGAGAGAGAGAGGGAATCAGCCAGGGTTCCTGCTCCTGATCACTGTCCAGTGATCCCTGGGTTAGAGAGAGAGGGGAAATCAGCCAGGGTTCCTGCTCCTGATCCCTGTCCAGTGATCCCTGGGTTAGAGAGAGAGGGGGAATCAGCCAGGGATCCTGCTCCTGATCACTGTCCAGTGACCCCTGGGTTAGAGAGAGAGAGAGGGGGGGAATCAGCCAGGGTTCCTGCTCCTGATCACTGTCCAGTGACCCCTGGGTTAGAGAGAGAGAGAGGGGGGGAATCAGCCAGGGTTCCTGCTCCTGATCACTGTCCAGTGACCCCTGGGTTAGAGAGAGAGGGGAAATCAGCCAGGGTTCCTGCTCCTGATCCCTGTCCAGTGATCCCTGGGTTAGAGAGAGAGAGGAAATCAGCCAGGGTTCCTGCTCCTGATCCCTGTCCAGTGATCCCTGGGCTAGAGAGAGAGAGGAAATCAGCCAGGGTTCCTGCTCCTGATCCCTGTCCAGTGATCCCTGGGTTAGAGAGAGAGAGGGGAAATCAGCCAGGGTTCCTGCTCCTGATCCCTGTCCAGTGATCCCTGGGTTAGAGAGAGAGAGGGGGAATCAGCCAGGGTTCCTGCTCCTGATCCCTGTCCAGTGATCCCTGGGTTAGAGAGAGAGAGGGGAAATCAGCCAGGGTTCCTGCTCCTGATCTCTGTCCAGTGATCCCTGGGTTAGAGAGAGAGGGGAAATCAGCCAGGGTTCCTGCTCCTGATCCCTGTCCAGTGATCCCTGGGCTAGAGAGAGAGGGGAAATCAGCCAGGGTTCCTGCTCCTGATCCCTGTCCAGTGATCCCTGGGTTAGAGAGAGAGAGAGGGGAAATCAGCCAGGGTTCCTGCTCCTGATCCCTGTCCAGTGATCCCCTGGGTTAGAGAGAGTGAGAGGGGAAATCAGCCAGGGTTCCTGTTCCTGATCCCTGTCCAGTGATCCCTGGGTTAGAGAGAGAGAGAGGGGAAATCAGCCAGGGTTCCTGCTCCCGATCCCTGTCCAGTGATCCCTGGGTTAGTGAGAGAGAGAGAGGAAATCAGCCAGGGTTCCTGTTCCTGATCCCTGTCCAGTGATCCCTGAGTTAGAGGGGAAATCAGCCAGGGTTCCTGCTCCCGATCCCTGTCCAGTGATCCCTGGGTTAGAGAGAGAGGGGAAATCAGCCAGGGTTCCTGCTCCTGATCCCTGTCCAGTGATCCCTGGGTTAGAGAGAGGGGAAATCAGCCAGGGTTCCTGTTCCTGATCCCTGTCCAGTGATCCCTGGGTTAGAGAGAGAGAGGGGAAATCAGCCAGGGTTCCTGCTCCTGATCCCTGTCCAGTGATCCCTGGGTTAGAGAGAGAGGGGAAATCAGCCAGGGATCCTGCTCCTGATCCCTGTCCAGTGATCCCTGGGTTAGAGAGAGAGAGGGGAAATCAGCCAGGGTTCCTGCTCCTGATCCCTGTCCAGTGATCCCTGGGTTAGAGAGAGAGAGGGGAAATCAGCCAGGGTTCCTGCTCCTGATCACTGTCCAGTGATCCCTGGGTTAGAGAGAGAGGGGGAATCAGCCAGGGTTCCTGCTCCTGATCTCTGTCCAGTGATCCCTGGGTCAGAGAGAGAGGGGGAATCAGCCAGGGTTCCTGCTCCTGATCACTGTCCAGTGATCCCTGGGTTAGAGAGAGAGAGAGAGGGGGAATCAGCCAGGGCTCCTGCTCCTGATCACTGTCCAGTGATCCCTGGGTTAGAGAGAGAGGGGAAATCAGCCAGGATTCCTGCTCCTGATCACTGTCCAGTGATCCCTGGGTTAGAGAGAGAGAGAGGGGAAATCAGCCAGGGTCCCTGCTCCTGATCCCTGTCCAGTGATCCCTGGGTTAGAGAGAGAGAGAGGGGAAATCAGCCAGGGTTCCTGCTCCTGATCCCTGTCCAGTGATCCCTGGGTTAGAGAGAGAGAGAGGGGAAATCAGCCAGGGTTCCTGCTCCTGATCCCTGTCCAGTGATCCCTGGGTTAGAGAGAGAGGGGAAATCAGCCAGGGTTCCTGCTCCTGATCCCTGTCCAGTGATCCCTGGGTTAGAGAGAGGGGAAATCAGCCAGGGTTCCTGCTCCTGATCCCTGTCCAGTGATCCCTGGGTTAGAGAGAGAGGGGAAATCAGCCAGGGTTCCTGCTCCTGATCCCTGTCCAGTGATCCCTGGGCTAGAGAGAGAGGGGGAATCAGCCAGGGTTCCTGCTCCTGATCACTGTCCGGTGATCCCTGGGTTAGAGAGAGAGAGAGAGAGGAAATCAGCCAGGGATCCTGCTCCTGATCACTGTCCAGAGATCCCTGGGTTAGAGAGAGAGAGAGGAAATCAGCCAGGGATCCTGTTCCTGATCCCTGTCCAGTGATCCCTGGGTTAGAGAGAGAGAGGAAATCAGCCAGGGATCCTGCTCCTGATCACTGTCCAGTGATCCCTGGGTTAGAGAGAGAGGGGAAATCAGCCAGGGTTCCTGCTCCTGATCACTGTCCAGTGATCCCTGGGTTAGAGAGAGAGAGGAAATCAGCCAGGGATCCTGCTCCTGATCACTGTCCAGAGATCCCTGGGTTAGAGAGAGAGGGGGAATCAGCCAGGGATCCTGCTCCTGATCACTGTCCAGTGACCCCTGGGTTAGAGAGAGGGGAAATCAGCCAGGGTTCCTGCTCCTGATCACTGTCCAGTGATCCCTGGGTTAGAGAGAGAGGGGAAATCAGCCAGAGTTCCTGCTCCTGATCACTGTCCAGTGATCCCTGGGTTAGAGAGAGAGAGGGGGAATCAGCCAGGGTTCCTGCTCCTGATCCCTGTCCAGTGATCCCTGGGTTAGAGAGAGGGGGAATCAGCCAGGGATCCTGCTCCTGATCACTGTCCAGTGACCCCTGGGTTAGAGAGAGAGAGGGGGAATCAGCCAGGGTTCCTGTTCCTGATCACTGTCCAGTGATCCCTGGGTTAGAGAGAGAGAGGGGAAATCAGCCAGGGATCCTGCTCCTGATCACTGTCCAGTGATCCCTGGGTTAGAGAGAGAGAGGGGAAATCAGCCAGGGATCCTGCTCCTGATCACTGTCCAGTGATCCCTGGGTTAGAGAGAGAGAGAGGGGAAATCAGCCAGGGTTCCTGCTCCTGATCACTGTCCAGTGACCCCTGGGTTAGAGAGAGGGGGAATCAGCCAGGGTTCCTGCTCCTGATTTTATTTGTTCCGTTTACAGGAACCTGATGCTAAAGTAACCCTGAACAAAGGAACTCTGATTGGCCTCCTGGTCATTGCTGTTGCCATAGCGATGATTGTGGTCCTGTCCCTGTTCATGGTTCGTCGAAAACCCTACGGAACCATCAGCCATGGAATTGTGGAGGTTAGTGACTCAAACCCCTTCCCGTTCACTCCCACTGTACACAATCCCAATCCCAAACCCCTTCCCGTTCACTCCCACTGTACACAATCCCAATCCCAAACCTCTTCCCGTTCACTCCCACTGTACACAATCCCAATCCCAAACCCCTTCCCGTTCACTCCCACTGTACACAATCCCAATCCCAATCCCCTTCCCATTCACTCTCACTGTACACAATCCCAATCCCCTTCCCGTTCACTCTCACTGTACACAATCCCAATCCCAAACCCCTTCCCGTTCCCTCCCACTGTACACAATCCCAATCCCAAACCCCTTCCCGTTCACTCCCACTGTACACAATCCCAATCCCAAACCCCTTCCCGTTCACTCCCACTGTACACAATCCCAATCCCAAACCCCTTCCCGTTCACTCCCACTGTACACAATCCCAATCCCTTCCCGTTCACTCCCAGTGTACACAATCCCAATCATAAACCCCTTCCCGTTCACTCCCACTATACACATTCCCAATCCCAAACCCCTTCCCGTTCACTCCCACTGTACACAATCCCAATGGACCCAAACCCCTTCCCGTTCACTCCCACTGTACACAATCCCAATGGACCCAAACCTCTTCCCGTTCACTCCCAATGTAAATAATCCCAATGGACCCAAACCCCTTCCCATTCACTCCCACTGTACACAATCCCAATCCCCTTCCCATTCACTCTCACTGTACACAATCCCAATCCCAAACCCCTTCCCATTCACTCCCACTGTACACAATCCCAATCCTCTTCCCGTTCACCCCCACTGTACACAATCCCAACCCCAAACCCCTTCCCGTTCACTCCCACTGTACACAATCCCAATCCCCTTCCCATTCACTCTCACTGTACACAATCCCAATCCCAAACCCCTTCCCATTCACTCCCACTGTACACAATCCCAATCCTCTTCCCGTTCACCCCCACTGTACACAATCCCAACCCCAAACCCCTTCCCGTTCACTCCCACTGTACACAATCCCAATGGACCCAAACCTCATCCCGTTCACTCCCACTGTGCACAATCCCAATGGACCCAAACCCCTTCCCGTTCACTTCCACTGGACACAATCCCAATGGAGCCAGACCCCTTCCCGTTCACTCCCACTGTACACAATCCCAATCCCAAATTCCTTCCCATCCACTCCCACTATACACAGCCCCAATCCCAAACCCCTTCCCATTCACTCCCACTGTACACAGTCCCAATCCCAAACCCTTTCCTGTTCACTCCCACTGTACACAATCCGAATCCTAAACCCATTCTCATTCACTCCCACTATACACATTCCCAATCCCAAACTCCTTCCTGTTCTCTCCCACTGTACACACTCCCAATGGACCCAAACCCCTTCCCGTTCAGTCCCACTGTACACACTCCCAATGGACCCAAACCCCTTCCCGTTCACTCCCACTGTACACACTCCCAATGGAACCAAACCCCTTCCCATTCACTCCCACTGTACACACTCCCAATGGATCCAAACCCCTTCCCGTTCACTCCCACTGTACACACTCCCAATGGAACCAAACCCCTTCCCATTCACTCCCACTGTACACACTCCCAATGGAACCAAACCCCTTCCCATTCACTCCCACTGTACACACTCCCAATGGAACCAAACCCCTTCCCATCTGCTCCCACTGTACACAATCCCAAAGTTATCTCCAATTGCAGTGGGATCTTGATCAATTGGGCCAGTGGGCTGACGAATGGCAGATGGAGTTTAATTTAGACAAATGCGAGGTGATGCATTTTGGTAGATTGAACCAGGGTAGGACTTACTCAGTTAATGGTAGGGCATTGGGGAGAGTTACAGAACAAAGATCTCGGGGTACAGGTTCATAGCTCCTTGAAAGTGGAGTCACAGGTGGACAGAGTGGTGAAGAAGGCATTCGGCATGCTTAAGAACATAAGAAATAGGAGCAGGAGTTGGCCATCTGGCCCTTCGCGCCTGCCCCGCCATTCAATAAGATCATGGCTGATCTGATCATGCTTGGTTTCATCGGTCAGAACATTGAATACAGGAGTTGGGACGTCTTGTTGAAGTTGTACAAGACATTGGTAAGGCCACACTTGGAATACTGTGTACAGTTCTGGTCACCCTATTATAGAAAGGATAATATTAAACTAGAAAGAGTGCAGAAAAGATTTACTAGGATGCTACCGGGACTTGATGGATTGAGTTATAAGGAGAGGCTGAATAGACTGGGACTTTTTTCTCTGGAGCGTAGGAGGCTGAGGGGTGATCTTATAGAGGTCTATCAAATAATGCGGGGCACAGATCAGCTAGATAGTCAACATCTTTTCCCTAAGGTAGGGGAGTCTAAAACTAGAGGGCATGGGTTTAAGGTGAGAGGGGAGAGATACAAAAGTGTCCAGAGGGGCAATTTTTTCACACAGAGGGTGGTGAGTGTCTGGAACAAGCTGCCAGAGGCAGTAGTAGAGGCGGGTACAATTTCATCTTTTAAAAAGCATTTAGACAGTGACATGGGTAAGATGGGTATAGAGGGATATGGACCAAATGCGGGCAATTGGGACTAGCTTAGGGGTTTATAAATTAGGGGCAGCATGGACAAGTTGGGCCGAAGGGCCTGTTTCCGTGCTGTAAACCTCTCTGACTCTATGACAATCCCAATGGATTCTATGTGATGATTACCTGATGTACTGACCACCTATTTCCTGATTTGTTTCCCCGCAGGTTGACCCCATGTTGACCCCCGAGGAGAGGCAGTTGAACAAGATGCAGAATCACGGATATGAGAATCCCACCTACAAATTCTTCGAGCAGCTTCAGAACTGATGGCCGTGGGCGCGCGGGGCAGCTGGGGGGTGGGGGGGCACAGGGGGGAGATGGGGGCACTGGGGGTGATGGGGGCGCGGGGGGAAATGGGGATGTGGGCACTGTAGGGGCGCGGGGGGGCGGGATTTGGGTCGGGTGTGGGAGGGAGTTGGCATTGCACCATTGACATGGACGCCTGTCGTCCGCCCAGATCATTCTGGTGTATGAGGGGTGGGGGGGGAGCAGGTGGGGGGTGGGGGGTTGGGGAGAGGGGGTGGGGGGTGGGGGGTGGGGCTTCCTCGACATGAATGTTAAAGGGGGAGTGTTTGATGCTCCGAATGGTGTTTGGGATCTTCTGCCAGTCCAGGTCTCTTTCCGGTTCGAATTGGAGAGTAGGCGATAGACCAGTGAATCCGCATGGATTAATCCCCCAATCCCGTAGCCCCGACTCCACAGCAGCGTCCAGAATCCCCTCCCCAATCTCAGCTTCCTTAATCACTCTGCCCCCACCACCCCCCGCCCCGCCCCTCTAAATCAACTCCCTGACCGGGAGCATCGGCGCTCGCGGTTCGCCCCGTCCCTGACGGGCGCGGGGAGGAGAGTTCGTTCCCCAGCCTCCTCTCTCCCTCCTCCCTGAGCTCCACCCAGCCATCTTCCCGTTCACTCCCACTGTACACAATCCCAATCCCCTTCCTGTTCATTCCCACTACACAATCCCAATCCCAAACCCCTTCCCATTCACTCCCACTGTACACAATCCCAATCCCAAACCCCTTCCCGTTCACTCCCACTGTACACAATCCCAATGGACCCAAACCCCTTCCCGTTCACTCCCACTGTACACAATCCGAATGGAGGCAAACCCCTTCCCATTCACTCCCACTGCACACAATCCCAATCCCAAACCACTTCCCGTTCACTCCCACTGGACACAATCCCAATCCCAAACCCCTTCCCGTTCACTCCCACTGTACACAATCCCAATGGACCCAAACTCCTTCCCGTTCACTCCCACTGTACACAATCCCAATCCCAAACCACTTCCCGTTCACTCCCACTGGACACAATCCCAATCCCAAACCCCTTCCCGTTCACTCCCACTGTTCACAATCCCAATGGACCCAAACCCCTTCCCGTTCACTCCCACTGTACACAATCCCAATCCCAAATCTCCTTCCCGTTCGCTCCCACTGTCCACAATGCCAATCCCAAACCCCTTCCCTTTCACTCCCACTGGACACAATCGCAATCCCAAACCCCTTCCCGTTCACTCCCACTGTACACAATCCCAATGGACCGAAACTCCTTCCCGTTCACTCCCACTGGACACAATCCCAATGAACCCAAACCCCTTCCCATTCACTCCCATTGTACACAATCCCAATGAACCCAAACCCCTTCCCGTTCACTCCCACTGTACACAATCCCAATCCCAAACCCCTTCTCATTCACTCCCACTGTGCACAATCCCAATGAACCCAAACCCCTTCCCATTCATTCCCACTGCACACATTCCCAATCCCCTTCCCGTTCACTCCCACTGTACACAATCCCCTTCCCGTTCACTCCCACTGTACACAATCCCAATCCCAACCCCTTCCTGTTCACTCCCACTGTACACAATCCCAATCCCAAACCACTTCCCGTTCACTCCCACTGTACACAATCCCAATCCCAACCCCTTCCTGTTCACTCCCACTGTACCCAATCCCAAACCGCTTCCCGTTCACTCCCACTGTACACAATCCGAATGGAGGCAAACCCCTTCCCATTCACTCCCACTGCACACAATCCCAATCCCAAACCACTTCCCGTTCACTCCCACTGGACACAATCCCAATCCCAAACCCCTTCCCGTTCACTCCCACTGTACACAATCCCAATGGACCCAAACCCCTTCCCGTTCACTCCCACTGTACACAATCCCAATGGACCCAAACTCCTTCCCGTTCACTCCCACTGTACACAATCCCAATCCCAAACCCCTTCCCTTTCACTCCCACTGGACACAATCCCAATCCCAAACCACTTCCCGTTCACTCCCACTGTACACAATCCCAATCCCAAACCCCTTCCCGTTCACTCCCACTGTACACCATCCCAATGGACCGAAACTCCTTCCCGTTCACTCCCACTGGACACAATCCCAATGGACCCAAACCTCTTCCCTTCACTCCCACTGTACACAATCCCAATGGACCCAAACCACTTCCCGTTCACTCCCACTGTACACAATCCCAATCCCAAACCACTTCCCGTTCACTCCCACTGGACACAATCCCAATCCCAAACCCCTTCCCGTTCACTCCCACTGTTCACAATCCCAATGGACCCAAACCCCTTCCCGTTCACTCCCACTGTACACAATCCCAATCCCAAATCTCCTTCCCGTTCGCTCCCACTGTCCACAATGCCAATCCCAATCCCCTTCCCTTTCACTCCCACTGGACACAATCGCAATCCCAAACCCCTTCCCGTTCACTCCCACTGTACACAATCCCAATGGACCGAAACTCCTTCCCGTTCACTCCCACTGGACACAATCCCAATGAACCCAAACCCCTTCCCATTCACTCCCATTGTACACAATCCCAATGAACCCAAACCCCTTCCCGTTCACTCCCACTGTACACAATCCCAATCCCAAACCCCTTCTCATTCACTCCCACTGTGCACAATCCCAATGAACCCAAACCCCTTCCCATTCATTCCCACTGCACACATTCCCAATCACCTTCCCGTTCACTCCCACTGTACACAATCCCCTTCCCGTTCACTCCCACTGTACACAATCCCAATGGTCACAAACCCCTTCCCGTTCTCACCCACTGTACGCAATCCCAATCCCAAACCGCTTCCCGTTCACTCCCACTGTACACAATCCCAATCCCAAACCCCTTCCCGTTCACTCCCACTGTACACAATCCCAATCCCAAACCCCTTCCCATTCACTCCCACTGTACACAATCCCAATGGAACCAAACCCCTTCCCGTTCACTCCCACTGTACACAATCCCAATCCCAAACCCCTTCCCATTCACTCCCACTGTACACAATCCCAATGGACCCAAACCCCTTCCCGTTCACTCCCACTGTACACAATCCCAATTCCAAACCCCTTCCCGTTCACTCCCACTGTACACAATCCCAATGGACCCAAACCCCTTCCCGTTCACTCCCACTGTACACAATCCCAATTCCAAACCCCTTCCCGTTCATTCCCATCTGCCTGGCTGTTGGGGAGTGTGGAGGGATGGTTTGGGGTGCGTTGCCTGGGTGCGGGGCAGGGTGGAGGATGGAGAGGGTGAGGGGGTTGCTGGGGTACAATGGGGGGGAGAGGGGAGAGGTCAGGGTGGATTGCAGGGGAAGCTATGCTCCCTCTCTCACTTCTTGATAGTTCAGCACAGCCCCTCCCCAACCCCGTTCCTCTCTGTGGGGGTCACCGTTGCAAAGTCGGGGGGGGGATCGGTCGATCTTCTGCCCCCTCTCCTGAACCTTCCACCTCGGGTGAGGTCTGGAGTCGGAAAGGGGGTGGGTGGGTGAGGCGCTCCGCACAGTCCGAGGGGGGATTGTTTGGGGTCAGTAGGTCAGATAGGCGTTAACCTTTCACCTTTGGGTCCTGGCAGCCTGCGTCCCCTCCGCAGGGAGAGCGATTGGTGTTGCTGTGGTGATTGGAGAATAATAAGCTCGGTTTCCTGGATTAACCGTGGTTCGGACCTGGGAGACGGGGGGAATGTTCCTGAATTTCTGCATTGCTATTTAATCTCAGATTATTCCATGACTAAGTTCTGGTTGAGTAGGTGTGTGTGTCTGACCTGTCCACTCCGAGAGAATGTTTATAATTTATCCTGCAGTCGAATGATTTCTACTAACACAACTCCGTAACGTGTAAACTGATTGGTTGTTTCAATGTGCATCACTGATTGGCTTTTATCTGAGACGCACGCGGTGCTGGGATTAAGACTGACCAATAGGAGAATGGATATATCCGGGTCTGTGATTCCCCCACACGGGGATGGGACGGGGGTCTGTGATTCCCCCACACGGGGATGGGACGGGGGTCTGTGATTCCCCCACACGGTGATGGGACGGGGGTCTGTGATTCCCCCACACGGTGATGGGACGGGGGTCTGTGATTCCCCCACACGGGGATGGGACGGGGGTCTGTGATTCCCCCACACGGGGATGGGACGGGGGTCTGTGATTCCCCCACACGGGGATGGGACGGGGGTCTGTGATTCCCCCACACGGGGATGGGACGGGGGTCTGTGATTCCCCCACACGGGGATGGGACGGGGGTCTGTGATTCCCCCACACGGGGATGGGACGGGGGTCTGTGATTCCCCCACACGGGGATGGGACGGGGGTCTGTGATTCCCCCACACGGGGATGGGACGGGGGGGTCTGTGATTCCCCCACACGGTGACGGGACGGGGGTCTGTGATTCCCCCACACGGGGATGGGACGGGGGTCTGTGATTCCCCCACATTGAATCCATGTGATATTAGTGTGGGATATTTTTACGGGCGTCCATTCTGCCCCCTCTGTAATACTAACCCTGCCGTGATGTGGGACTTTTCCAGGCCCCCTGGCTGGGGAATTGACTCCACTCGGATTGACATTCCCAGTGGGTGTGTAACAGGGAAGGATGTTTGCTTTGAGAGAGGGGGAGTGGGGTCTCTCTGGCTCCGGCCCCAGGGCCATCTCAGTCTATCTCCCAGCAGCGCCTGTCCAGAGCGTTCCGTGTCTTATTGAAGTTATGCTGTCGGTATATTAAATTAAACTGCTGTATTTCTCATTGTGTCCCCGCTTGTTCCTTCCCAGTGTAACTGCCCCCTCGCTGGGGAATGGGTCACTCACTCACTCTGCCCCCTCGCTGCGGAATGGGTCACTCACTCTGCCCCCTCGCTGGGGAATGGGTCACTCACTCTGCCCCCTCGCTGGGGAATGGGTCACTCACTCACTCTGCCCCCTCGCTGGGGAATGGGTCACTCACTCACTCACTCTGCCCCCTCGCTGGGGAATGGGTCACTCACTCACTCTGCCCCCTCGCTGGGGAATGGGTCACTCACTCACTCTGCCCCCTCGCTGGGGAATGGGTCACTCACTCTGCCCCCTCACTGGGGAATGGGTCACTCACTCTGCCCCCTCACTGGGGAATGGGTCACTCACTCTGCCCCCTCGCTGGGGAATGGGTCACTCACTCTGCCCGCTCGCTGGGGAATGGGTCACTCACTCTGCCCGCTCGCTGGGGAATGGGTCACTCACTCTGCCCCCTCGCTGGGGAATGGGTCACTCACTCTGCCCCCTCGCTGGGGAATGGGTCACTCACTCTGCCCCCTCACTGGGGAATGGGTCACTCACTCTGCCCCTCGCTGGGGAATGGGTCACTCACTCACTCTGCCCCCTCGCTGGGGAATGGGTCACTCACTCTGCCCCCTCGCTGGGGAATGGGTCACTCACTCTGCCCCCTCACTGGGGAATGGGTCACTCACTCTGCCCCCTCACTGGGGAATGGGTCACTCACTCTGCCCCCTCGCTGGGGAATGGGTCACTCACTCTGCCCGCTCGCTGGGGAATGGGTCACTCACTCTGCCCCCTCGCTGGGGAATGGGTCACTCACTCTGCCCCCTCGCTGGGGAATGGGTCACTCACTCTGCCCCCTCGCTGGGGAATGGGTCACTCACTCTGCCCCTCGCTGGGGAATGGGTCACTCACTCTGCCCCCTCGCTGGGGAATGGGTCACTCACTCTGCCCCTCGCTGGGGAATGGGTCACTCACTCTGCCCCCTCGCTGGGGAATGGGTCACTCACTCTGCCCCCTCGCTGGGGAATGGGTCACTCACTCACTCACTCTGCCCGCTCGCTGGGGAATGGGTCACTCACTCACTCTGCCCCCTCTCTGGGGAATTGGTCACTCACTCTGCCCCCTCTCTGGGGAATGGGTCACTCACTCTGCCCGCTCGCTGGGGAATGGGTCACTCACTCTGCCCCCTCGCTGGGGAATGGGTCACTCACTCACTCTGCCCCCTCTCTGGGGAATTGGTCACTCACTCTGCCCCCTCTCTGGGGAATGGGTCACTCACTCTGCCCGCTCGCTGGGGAATGGGTCACTCACTCTGCCCCCTCGCTGGGGAATGGGTCACTCACTCTGCCCCCTCGCTGGGGAATGGGTCACTCACTCTGCCCCCTGGCTGGGGAATGGGTCACTCACTCTGCCCCTCGCTGGGGAATGGGTCACTCACTCTGCCCCCTCGCTGGGGAATGGGTCACTCACTCTGCCCCTCGCTGGGGAATGGGTCACTCACTCTGCCCCTCAATTGGGGAATGGGTCACTCACTCTGCCCCCTCACTGGGGAATGGGTCACTCACTCACTCACTCTGCCCCTCGCTGGGGAATGGGTCACTCACTCTGCCCCTCAATTGGGGAATGGGTCACTCACTCACTCACTCTGCCCCCTCACTGGGGAATGGGTCACTCACTCTGCCCCCTCACTGGGGAATGGGTCACTCACTCACTCACTCTGCCCCCTCGCTGGGGAATGGGTCACTCACTCTGCCCCTCGCTGGGGAATGGGTCACTCACTCTGCCCCCTCACTGGGGAATGGGTCACTCACTCACTCACTCTGCCCCCTCGCTGGGGAATGGGTCACTCACTCACTCTGCCCCCTCGCTGGGGAATGGGTCACTCACTCTGCCCCTCAATTGGGGAATGGGTCACTCACTCACTCACTCTGCCCCCTCGCTGGGGAATGGGTCACTCACTCTGCCCCCTCACTGGGGAATGTGTCACTCACTCTGCCCCCTCGCTGGGGAATGGGTCACTCACTCTGCCCCCTCGCTGGGGAATGGGTCACTCACTCTGCCCCCTCGCTGGGGAATGGGTCACTCACTCTGCCCCCTCGCTGGGGAATGGGTCACTCACTCTGCCCCCTCGCTGGGGAATGGGTCACTCACTCTGCCCCTCAATTGGGGAATGGGTCACTCACTCACTCACTCTGCCCCTCGCTGGGGACTGGGTCACTCACTCTGCCCCCTCACTGGGGAATGGGTCACTCACTCTGCCCCTCGCTGGGGAATGGGTCACTCACTCACTCTGCCCCTCGCTGGGGAATGGGTCACTCACTCTGCCCCCCCCACTGGGGAATCGGTCACTCACTCTGCCCCCTCGCTGGGGAATGGGTCACTCACTCTGCCCCCTCGCTGGGGAATGGGTCACTCACTCACTCACTCTGCCCCCTCGCTGGGGAATGGGTCACTCACTCTGCCCCTCAATTGGGGAATGGGTCACTCACTCACTCACTCTGCCCCTCGCTGGGGAATGGGTCACTCACTCACTCACTCTGCCCCTCGCTGGGGAATGGGTCACTCACTCACTCACTCTGCCCCCTCGCTGGGGAATGGGTCACTCACTCTGCCCCTCGCTGGGGAATGGGTCAATCACTCTGCCCCTCGCTGGGGAATGGGTCACTCACTCACTCTGCCCCCTCACTGGGGAATGGGTCACTCACTCACTCACTCTGCCCCCTCACTGGGGAATGGGTCACTCACTCACTCTGCCCCTCGCTGGGGAATGGGTCACTCACTCTGCCCCCTCACTGGGGAATGGGTCACTCACTCACTCTGCCCCCTCGCTGGGGAATGGGTCAATCACTCTGCCCCTCGCTGGGGAATGGGTCACTCACTCACTCTGCCCCCTCACTGGGGAATGGGTCACTCACTCACTCACTCTGCCCCCTCACTGGGGAATGGGTCACTCACTCACTCTGCCCCTCGCTGGGGAATGGGTCACTCACTCTGCCCCCTCACTGGGGAATGGGTCACTCACTCTGCCCCCTCGCTGGGGAATGGGTCACTCACTCTGCCCCCTGCCTGGGGAATGGGTCACTCACTCTGCCCCCTCGCTGGGGAATGGGTCACTCACTCTGCCCCTCGCTGGGGAATGGGTCACTCACTCTGCCCCCTCGCTGGGGAATGGGTCACTCACTCTGCCCCCTCACTGGGGAATGGGTCACTCACTGCCCCCTCGCTGGGGAATGGGTCACTTACTCTGCCCCCTCGCTGGGGAATGGGTCACTCACTCACTCACTCTGCCCCCTCGCTGGGGAATGGGTCACTCACTCACTCACTCTGCCCCTCGCTGGGGAATGGGTCACTCACTCTGCCCCTCGCTGGAGAATGGGTCACTCACTCTGCCCGCTTGCTGGGGAATGGGTCACTCACTCACTCTGCCCCCTCGCTGGGGAATGGGTCACTCACTCGGCCCCTCGCTGGGGAATGGGTCACTCACTCTGCCCCCTCGCTGGGGAATGGGTCACTCACTCTGCCCCCTCGGTGGGGAATGGGTCACTCACTCTGCCCCCTCGCTGGGGAATGGGTCACTCACTCTGCCCCCTCGGTGGGGAATGGGTCACTCACTCTGCCCCCTCGCTGGGGAATGGGTCACTCACTCTGCCCCCTCGGTGGGGAATGGGTCACTCACTCTGCCCCCTCGCTGGGGAATGGGTCACTCACTCTGCCCCCTCGCTGGGGAATGGGTCACTCACTCTGCCCCCTGGCTGGGGAATGGGTCACTCACTGACTCTGCCCCCTCGCTGGGGAATGGGTCACTCACTCACTCACTCTGCCCCCTCGCTGGGGAATGGGTCACTCACTCACTCTGCCCCCTCGCTGGGGAATGGGTCACTCACTCACTCACTCTGCCCCCTCGCAGGGGAATGGGTCACTCACTCTGCCCCTCGCTGGGGAATGGGTCACTCACTCTGCCCCTTCGCTGGGGAATGGGTCACTCACTCACTCACTCTGCCCCCTCGCTGGGGAATGGGTCACTCACTCTGCCCCCTCGCAGGGGAATGGGTCACTCACTCTGCCCCTTCGCTGGGGAATGGGTCACTCACTCTGCCCCCTCGCTGGGGAATGGGTCACTCACTGACTCTGCCCCCTCGCTGGGGAATGGGTCACTCACTCTGCCCCTCGCTGGGGAATGGGTCACTCACTCTGCCCCCTCGCTGGGGAATGGGTCACTCACTCACTCTGCCCCCTCACTGGGGAATGGGTCACTCACTCACTCTGCCCCCTGGCTGGGGAATGGGTCACTCACTCACTCACTCTGCCCCTCACTGGGGAATGGGTCACTCACTCACTCACTCTGCCCCTCGCTGGGGAATGGGTCACTCACTCACTCTGCCCCCTCGCTGGGGAATGGGTCACTCACTCTGCCCCTCGCTGGGGAATGGGTCACTCACTCTGCCCCCTCGCTGGGGAATGGGTCACTCACTCTGCCCCTCACTGGGGAATGGGTCACTCACTCTGCCCCCTCGCTGGGGAATGGGTCACTCACTCTGCCCCTCGCTGGGGAATGGGTCACTCACTCACTCTGCCCCCTCGCTGGGGAATGGGTCACTCACTCTGCCCCTCGCTGGGGAATGGGTCACTCACTCTGCCCACTCGCTGGGGAATGGGTCACTCACTCTGCCCCCTGGCTGGGGAATGGGTCACTCACTCACTCTGCCCCCTCGCTGGGGAATGGGTCACTCACTCTGCCCCCTCGCTGGGGAATGGGTCACTCACTCTGCCCACTCGCTGGGGAATGGGTCACTCACTCTGCCCGCTCGCTGGGGAATGGGTCACTCACTCTGCCCCCTCGCTGGGGAATGGGTCACTCACTCACTCACTCTGCCCCCTCGCTGGGGAATGGGTCACTCACTCTGCCCCCTCGCTGGGGAATGGGTCACTCACTCTGCCCACTCGCTGGGGAATGGGTCACTCACTCTGCCCACTCGCTGGGGAATGGGTCACTCACTCTGCCCGCTCGCTGGGGAATGGGTCACTCACTCACTCTGCCCGCTCGCTGGGGAATGGGTCACTCACTCTGCCCCTCGCTGGGGAATGGGTCACTCACTCACTCACTCTGCCCCCTCGCTGGGGAATGGGTCACTCACTCTGCCCCCTCACTGGGGAATGGGTCACTCACTCACTCTGCCCCCTCACTGGGGAATGGGTCACTCACTCACCCTGCCCCCTCGCTGGGGAATGGGTCACTCACTCACTCTGCCCCCTCACTGGGGAATGGGTCACTCACTCACTCACTCTGCCCCCTCGCTGGGGAATGGGTCACTCACTCTGCCCCCTCGCAGGGGAATGGGTCACTCACTCTGCCCCTCGCTGGGGAATGGGTCACTCACTCTGCCCCTTCGCTGGGGAATGGGTCACTCACTCTGCCCCCTCGCTGGGGAATGGGTCACTCACTCACTCACTCTGCCCCTCGCTGGGGAATGGGTCACTCACTCACTCACTCTGCCCCTCGCTGGGGAATGGGTCACTCACTCTGCCCCCTCGCTGGGGAATGGGTCACTCACTCACTCACTCTGCCCCTCGCTGGGGAATGGGTCACTCACTCTGCCCCCTGGCTGGGGAATGGGTCACTCACTCTGCCCCTCACTGGGGAATGGGTCACTCACTCACTCTGCCCCCTCGCTGGGGAATGGGTCACTCACTCTGCCCGCTCGCTGGGGAATGGGTCACTCACTCTGCCCACTCGCTGGGGAATGGGTCACTCACTCTGCCCCCTGGCTGGGGAATGGGTCACTCACTCTGCCCACTCGCTGGGGAATGGGTCACTCACTCTGCCCCTCACTGGGGAATGGGTCACTCACTCACTCACTCTGCCCCTCGCTGGGGAATGGGTCACTCACTCTGCCCCCTCGCTGGGGAATGGGTCACTCACTCTGCCCCTCGCTGGGGAATGGGTCACTCACTCTGCCCCCTCGCTGGGGAATGGGTCACTCACTCTACCCCCTGGCTGGGGAATGGGTCACTCACTCTGCCCCTCACTGGGGAATGGGTCACTCACTCACTCTGCCCCCTCGCTGGGGAATGGGTCACTCACTCTGCCCGCTCGCTGGGGAATGGGTCACTCACTCTGCCCACTCGCTGGGGAATGGGTCACTCACTCTGCCCCCTGGCTGGGGAATGGGTCACTCACTCTGCCCACTCGCTGGGGAATGGGTCACTCACTCTGCCCACTCGCTGGGGAATGGGTCACTCACTCACTCTGCCCCCTCGCTGGGGAATGGGTCACTCACTGACTCTGCCCCCTCGCTGGGGAATGGGTCACTCACTCTGCCCCCTCGCTGGGGAATGGGTCACTCACTCTGCCCACTCGCTGGGGAATGGGTCACTCACTCTGCCCCCTCGCTGGGGAATGGGTCACTCACTCTGCCCCCTCGCTGGGGAATGGGTCACTCACTCTGCCCACTCGCTGGGGAATGGGTCACTCACTCTGCCCCCTCGCTGGGGAATGGGTCACTCACTCACTCTGCCCCCTCGCTGGGGAATGGGTCACTCACTCTGCCCCTCGCTGGGGAATGGGTCACTCACTCACTCACTCTGCCCCTCACTGGGGAATGGGTCACTCACTCTGCCCCTCGCTGGGGAATGGGTCACTCACTCTGCCCCCTCGCTGGGGAATGGGTCACTCACTCTGCCCCCTCGCTGGGGAATGGGTCACTCACTCTGCCCCCTCGCTGGGGAATGGGTCACTCACTCACTCTGCCCCTCGCTGGGGAATGGGTCACTCACTCACTCACTCTGCCCCCTCGCTGGGGAATGGGTCACTCACTCTGCCCCCTCACTGGGGAATGGGTCACTCACTCTGCCCCCTCGCTGGGGAATGGGTCACTCACTCTGCCCCCTCACTGGGGAATGGGTCACTCACTCTGCCCCCTCGCTGGGGAATGGGTCACTCACTCTGCCCCCTCGCTGGGGAATGGGTCACTCACTCACTCACTCTGCCCCCTCGCTGGGGAATGGGTCACTCACTCACTCACT
Organism: Mustelus asterias; assembly: GCF_964213995.1. Taxonomy (NCBI): domain Eukaryota; kingdom Metazoa; phylum Chordata; class Chondrichthyes; order Carcharhiniformes; family Triakidae; genus Mustelus; species Mustelus asterias. The sequence goes on along the minus strand of NW_027591341.1, from coordinate 70,131 downwards.
CTGCCCCCTCGCTGGGGAATGGGTCACTCACTCTGCCCCCTCGCTGGGGAATGGGTCACTCACTCACTCTGCCCCCTCGCTGGGGAATGGGTCACTCACTCACTCTGCCCACTCGCTGGGGAATGGGTCAC
>NW_027591341.1:22500-60000 GCF_964213995.1 Mustelus asterias | reverse complement strand
TGTCCCGGGGGTGGGAGGGAGTGAGGGATGTCCCGGGGGTGGGAGGGAGTGTGGGATGTCCCGGGGGTGGGAGGGAGTGTGGGATGCCCGGGGGTGGGAGGGAGTGAGGGATGTCCCGGGGGTGGGAGGGAGTGAGGGATGTCCCGGGGGTGGGAGGGAGTGAGGGATGTCCCGGGGGTGGGAGAGAGTGTGGGATGTCCCGGGGGTGGGAGGGAGTGAGGGATGTCCCGGGGGTGGGAGGGAGTGAGGGATGTCCCGGGGGTGGGAGAGAGTGTGGGATGTCCCGGGGGGTGGGAGAGAGTGAGGGATGTCCCGGGGGTGGGAGGGAGGTGGGATGTCCCGGGGGTGGGAGGGAGTGTGGGATGTCCCGGGGGTGGGAGGGAGTGAGGGATGTCCCGGGGGTGGGAGGGAGTGTGGGATGTCCCGGGGGTGGGAGGGAGTGTGCGATGTCCCGGGGTGGGAGAGAGTGAGGGATGTCCCGGGGGTGGGAGGGAGTGTGGGATGTCCCGGGGGTGGGAGGGAGTGAGGGATGTCCCGGGGGTGGGAGAGAGTGTGGGATGTCCCGGGGGTGGGAGGGAGTGTGCGATGTCCCGGGGGTGGGAGAGAGTGAGGGATGTCCCGGGGGTGGGAGGGAGTGTGGGATGTCCCGGGGGTGGGAGGGAGTGAGGGATGTCCCGGGGGTGGGAGGGGAGTGAGGGATGTCCCGGGGGTGGGAGGAGTGAGGGATGTCCCGGGGGTGGGAGGGAGTGAGGGATGTCCCGGGGGTGGGAGGGAGGAGCGAGGCGCTGGTGAAATTCAGACCTCTCTCTGGGATTGGGAGCCAGTTGTCAGGTTTTGGGGGAGAATGTTGTTGGAGGCGGAGAGGACAGACGGAGAGCATGTACAGAGAGGGACCGCCGGGACGGTAGGCTGGGCAGTTAGCGGGCAGGCGTTAGCAATCCCGCGCAGTGTACAGGAAGCGGGATTGGGGTCAGATTCCAGGGTTTATCACTTACTGTCAGTGTTGAGAGTGATGTGGAGATCAGGGTGGGGGACTGTCTCTGGAAACATTCCCCATCCCATCCCGTCCTCGCAGCACAAGCTGGAACGATTCCATCGGCACTCTCTCAATCTCCACCAGGTAGGTCTGCGCTGACACCGTCACATCCCGGAACGTTCCGGTCCGCAAGGTCCCCCCATTAACATCAAGCAGCAGAACCTCGGAGATGGAGGAGTTCGGGAAGAGAGACAGACCAGTCACTGAGATCATCAGAGTCACGTTCCGACCTGGGAGAGGCAGGAGAACAAGAGAGAGAATCAACACACCCACACCAGACACATCCAGAACATCTGTCTGTATCTAACCCCGTGCTGTACCTGTCCTGGGAGTGTTCGATGGGGACAGTGTAGAGGGAGCTTTACTCTGTATCTAACCCCGTGCTGTACCTGTCCTGGGAGTGTTTGATGGGGTACAGTGTAGAGGGAGCTTTACTCTGTATCTAACCCCGTGCTGTACCTGTCCTGGAGTGTTTGATGGGGACAGTGTAGAGGGAGCTTTACTCTGTATCTAACCCCGTGCTGTACCTGTCCTGGGAGTGTTTGATGGGGTACAGTGTAGAGGGAGCTTTACTCTGTATCTCACCCCGTGCTGTACCTGTCCTGGGAGTGTTTGATGGGGGACAGTGTAGAGGGAGCTTTACTCTGTATCTAACCCCGTGCTGTACCTGTCCTGGGAGTGTTTGATGGGGACAGTGTAGAGGGAGCTTTACTCTGTATCTAACCCCGTGCTGTCCCTGTCCTGGGAGTGTTTGATGGGACAGTGTAGAGGGAGCTTTACTCTGTATCTAACCCCGTGCTGTACCTGTCCTGGGAGTGTTCGATGGGGACAGTGTAGAGGGAGCTTTACTCTGTATCTAACCCCGTGCTGTACCTGTCCTGGGAGTGTTTGATGGGGACAGTGTAGAGGGAGCTTTACTCTGTATCTAACCCCGTGCTGTACCTGTCCTGGGGTGTTTGATGGGGACAGTGTAGAGGGAGCTTTACTCTGTATCTAACCCCGTGCTGTACCTGTCCTGGGAGTGTTTGATGGGGTACAGTGTAGAGGGAGCTTTACTCTGTATCTAACCCCGTGCTGTACCTGTCCTGGGAGTGTTCGATGGGGACAGTGTAGAGGGAGCTTTACTCTGTATCTAACCCCATGCTGTACCTGTCCTGGGAGTGTTTGATGGGGACAGTGTAGAGGGAGCTTTACTCTGTATCTAACCCCGTGCTGTACCTGTCCTGGGAGTGTTTGATGGGGACAGTGTAGAGGGAGCTTTACTCTGTATCTAACCCCGTGCTGTACCTGTCCTGGGAGTGTTTGATGGGGACAGTGTAGAGGGAGCTTTACTCTGTATCTAACCCCGTGCTGTACCTGTCCTGGGAGTGTTGATGGGGTACAGTGTAGAGGGAGCTTTACTCTGTATCTCACCCCGTGCTGTACCTGTCCTGGGAGTGTTTGATGGGGGACAGTGTAGAGGGAGCTTTACTCTGTATCTAACCCCGTGCTGTACCTGTCCTGGGAGTGTTTGATGGGGACAGTGTAGAGGGAACCTTTACTCTGTATCTAACCCCGTGCTGTCCCTGTCCTGGGAGTGTTTGATGGGGACAGTGTAGAGGGAGCTTTACTCTGTATCTAACCCCGTGCTGTACCTGTCCTGGAAGTGTTCGATGGGGACAGTGTAGAGGGAGCTTTACTCTGTATCTAACCCCGTGCTGTACCTGTCCTGGGAGTGTTTGATGGGGACAGTGGTAGAGGGAGCTTTACTCTGTATCTAACCCCGTGCTGTACCTGTCCTGGGAGTGTTTGATGGGGACAGTGTAGAGGGAGCTTTACTCTGTATCTAACCCCGTGCTGTACCTGTCCTGGGAGTGTTTGATGGGGTACAGTGTAGAGGGAGCTTTACTCTGTATCTAACCCGTGCTGTACCTGTCCTGGGAGTGTTTGATGGGGACAGTGTAGAGGGAGCTTTACTCTGTATCTAACCCCGTGCTGTACCTGTCCTGGGAGTGTTTGATGGGGTACAGTGTAGAGGGAGCTTTACTCTGTATCTCACCCCGTGCTGTACCTGTCCTGGGAGTGTTTGATGGGGGACAGTGTAGAGGGAGCTTTACTCTGTATCTAACCCCGTGCTGTACCTGTCCTGGGAGTGTTTGATGGGGACAGTGTTAGAGGAGCTTTACTCTGTATCTAACCCCGTGCTGTCCCTGTCCTGGGAGTGTTTGATGGGGACAGTGTAGAGGGAGCTTTACTCTGTATCTAACCCCGTGCTGTACCTGTCCTGGGAGTGTTTGATGGGGACAGTGGAGAGGGAGCTTTACTCTGTATCTCACCCCGTGCTGTATCTGCCCTGGGAGTGTTTGATGGGGGACAGTGTAGAGGGAGCTTTACTCTGTATCTAACCCCGTGCTGTACTGTCCTGGGAGTGTTTGATGGGGGACAGTGTAGAGGGAGCTTTACTCTGTATCTAACCCCGTGCTGTACCTGTCCTGGGAGTGTTTGATGGGGACAGTGTAGAGGGAGCGTTACTCTGTATCTAACCCGTGCTGTACCTGTCCTGGGAGTGTTTGATGGGGACAGTGTAGAGGGAGCTTTACTCTGTATCTAACCCCATGCTGTACCTGTCCTGGGAGTGTTTGATGGGGGACAGTGTAGAGGGAGCTTTACTCTGTATCTAACCCCGTGCTGTACCTGTCCTGGGAGTGTTTGATGGGGACAGTGTCGAGAGAGCTTTACTATGAGGGGGGGTAGTTATAGAACCGATGTCAGGGGTAGGTTCTTTACCCAGAGGGTGGTGAGGGATTGGAATGCCCTGCCAGCATTCAGTAGTAAATGCGCCTAGTTTGGGGGCGTTTAAGAGATCCGTAGATAGGTTCATGGACGAAAAGAAATTGGTTTAGGTTGGAGGGTCACAGTTTTTTTTTAACTGGTCGGTGCAACATCGTGGGCCGAAGGGCCTGTTCTGCGCTGTAATGTTCTATGTTCTATGTTCTATGTATCTAACCCTGTGCTGTACCTGTCCTGGGAGTGTTTGATGGGGGACAGTGTAGAGGAGCTTTACTCTGTATCTAACCCCGTGCTGTACCTGTCCTGGGAGTGTTTGATGGGGACAGTGTAGTGGGAGCTTTACTCTGTATCTAACCCCGTGCTGTACCTGTCCTGGGAGTGTTTGATGGGGACAGTGTAGAGGGAGCTTTACTCTGGATCTAACCCCGTGCTGTACCTGTCCCGGGAGTGTTTGCTGGGGGACAGTGTAGAGGGAGCTTTACTCTGTATCTAACCCCGTGCTGTACCTGTCCTGGGGAGTGTTTGATGGGGACAGTGTAGAGGGAGCTTTACTCTGTATCTAACCCGTGCTGTACCTGTCCTGGAGTGTTTGATGGGGACAGTGTAGAGGGAGCTTTACTCTGTATCTAACCCCGTGCTGTACCTGTCCTGGAGTGTTTGCTGGGGACAGTGTAGAGGGAGCTTTACTCTGTATCTAACCCGTGCTGTATCTGTCCTGGGAGTGTTTGATGGGGGACAGTGTAGAGGGAGCTTTACTCTGTATCTAACCCCAGTGCTGTACCTGGTCCTTGTCCTGGGAGTGTTTGATGGGGACAGTGTAGAGGGAGCTTTACTCTGTATCTCACCCCGTGCTGTATCTGCCCTGGGAGTGTTGGATGGGGGACAGTGTAGAGGGGGCTTTACTCTGTATCTAACCCATTGCTGTACCTGTCCTGGCAGTGTTTGATGGGGACAGTGTCGAGGGAGCTTTACTCTGTATCTAACCCCGTGCTGTACCTGTCCTGGGAGTGTTTGATGGGGACAGTGTAGAGGGAGCTTTACTCTGTATCTCACCCCGTGCTGTATCTGCCCTGGGAGTATTTGATGGGGGACAGTGTAGAGGGAGCTTTACTCTGTATCTAACCCCGTGCTGTACCTGTCCTGGGAGTGTTTGATGGGGACAGTGTCGAGAGAGCTTTACTCTGTATCTAACCCTGTGCTGTACCTGTCCTGGGAGTGTTTGATGGGGACAGTGTCGAGAGAGCTTTACTCTGTATCTAACCCCGTGCTGTACCTGTCCTGGGAGTGTTTGATGGGGGACAGTGTAGAGGGAGCTTTACTCTGTATCTTACCCCGTGCTGTACCTGTCCTGGGAGTGTTTGATGGGGACAGTGTAGAGGGAGCTTTACTCTGTATCTAACCCCGTGCTGTACCTGTCCTGGGAGTGTTTGATGGGGACAGTGTAGAGGGAGCTTTACTCTGTATCTAACCCCGTGCTGTACCTGTCCTGGGAGTGTTTGATGGGGGACAGTGTAGAGGGAGCTTTACTCTGTATCTAACCCTGTGCTGTACCTGTCCTGGGAGTGTTTGATGGGGACAGTGCAGAGGGAGCTTTACTCTGTATCTAACCCCGTGCTGTACCTGTCCTGGGAGTGTTTGATGGGGGACAGTGTAGAGGGAGCTTTACTCTGTATCTAACCCCGTGCTGTACCTGTCCTGGGAGTGTTTGATGGGGACAGTGTAGAGGGAGCTTTACTCTGTATCTAACCCCGTGCTGTACCTGTCCTGGGAGTGTTTGATGGGGACAGTGTAGAGGGAGCTTTACTCTGTATCTAACCCTGTGCTGTACCTGTCCTGGGAGTGTTTGATGGGGACAGTGCAGAGGGAGCTTTACTCTGTATCTAACCCCGTGCTGTACCTGTCCTGGGAGTGTGTGCGGGGGGACAGTGGAGAGGGTGGGGAACGTACCGGTTATGGGTTGTCCGCTGATGGGAGTATATCCTGCGTGGACGCCCTCGAAAGGTTCAACAAATCGGTGTGAGAAATTGATCAGACTCTGACCTAAAGAATAAATGAGAGAAGTCGTGTTTATATCGGGGGCGGGGTTCGGGGTGGGGGTGTTTGGGGGGGGTTCGGGGTGGGGGTGTTTGGGGGGGTTCGGGGTGGGGTTGTTTGGGGGGGTTTGGGGTGGGGGTGTTTGGGGTGGGGGTGTTTGGGGGGATTCGGGGTGGGGCGGTTTGAGGTGGGGGTGTTCGGGGTGGGGGTGTTCGGGGGGGATTCGGGGTGGGGGTGTTTGGGGTGGGGGTGTTCGGGGGGGGTTCAGGGTGGGGGTGTTCGGGGTGGGGGTGTTCGGGGTGGGGGTGTTCGGGGTGGGGGTGTTCGGGGTGGGGGTGTTCGGGGTGGGGTGTTCGGGGGGGTTCGGGGTGGGGCTGTTCGGGGTGGGGGTGTTCGGGGTGGGGGTGTTCGGGGTGGGGGTGTTCGGGGTGGGGGTGTTCGGGGTGGGGGTGTTCGGGATGGGGTGTTCGGGGTGGGGGTGTTCGGGGGGGGTTCGGGGTGGGGGTGTTCGGGGTGGGGCTGTTTGGGGGGGTTCGGGGTGGGGGTGTTCGGGGTGGGGGTGTTCGGGGTGGGGCTGTTTGGGGGGGTTCGGGGTGGGGGTGTTTCGGGTGGGGGTGTTCGGGGTGGCGGTGTTCAGGGGGGGTTCGGGGTGTGGGTGTTCGGGGCGGGGGTGTTTGGGGGATTCGGGGTGGGGGTGTTCGGGGGTGGGGGTGTTTGGGGGTGTTCGGGGTGGGGGTGTTCAGGGGGGTGTTCGGGGAGGGGAGGGTCCGGGGTGGGGGTGTTCGGGGGGGTTCAGGATGGGAGTGTTCGGGGAGGGTTCGGGGTGGGGGTGTTCGGGGTGGGGGTGTTCGGGATGGGGGTGTTCGGGGTGGGGGTGTTCGGGGTGGGGGTGTTCGGGGGGGATTCGGGGTGGGGGTGTTTGGGGTGGGGGTGTTCGGGGTGGGGGTGTTCGGGGGGGGTTCGGGGTGGGGGTGTTCGGGGTGGGGGTGTTTGGGGGGGGTTCAGGGTGGGGGTGTTCGGGGTGGGGGTGTTTGGGGGCTGTTCGGGGTGGGGGTGTTCAGGGGGGTGTTCGGGGAGGGGAGGGTTCGGGGTGGGGGTTTTCGGGGGGGTTCGGGATGGGAGTGTTCGGGGAGGGTTCGGGGTGGGGGTGTTCAGGGGGTTCGGGGGGGTTCGGGGTGGGGGTGTTTGGGGAGGGTTCAGGGTGTTCAGGTGGTTCGGGGGGGTTCGGGGTGAGGGGGTTCGGGGGGGTTTGGTATGGGTTCGGGGCGTGGTTGTTTGGGGGGGTTTGGGGTGGGGGTGTTCTGGGGGGGTTTATATCCGGGTGGCGACGTTCGGGGGGGTGTTGGGGGAGGTTCGGGTGGTGATTCAGGGGAATTCAGGGTGGGGTGTTCGGGGGGGGTTCGGGTGGGGTTCGGGTGGTGGGTTCGGGGTGGGAGCGTTCAGGGGCGGTTCGGGGTGGGGTGTTTGGCGGGTGCGGGGGGGGACCGGGGTGGGGGTGTTCGGGGGGTTTTGGGGTGGGGGTGTTCGGGGGCGTTCGGGGTGGGGGTGTTCGGGGGGGTTGAGGTGTGGGTGTTTGGGGGGTTCGGGTTCAGGGGGTTCGGGGGGATCAGGGTGGGAGTGTTCGGGGGGGGTCGGGGTGGGGGTGTTCGGGGGGTTCGGGGGGATCGGGGTGGGGGTGTTCGGAGGTGGGTTTATATTGGGAGGGTGTTCGGGGAGGATTCAGGGTGGGGGTGTTCGGGGAGTGTTCGGGGTGGGGGTGTTCGGGGGGGATCGGGGTGGGGGTGTTTGGAGGGGTTGGGGTAGGGGTGTTCGGGGGGGATCGGGGTGGGAGTGTTTGGGGGGGTTTGGGGTGGGGGTGTTCGGGGGATTCAGGGTGGGGGTGTTCGGGGGGGTGTTGGGGGAGGTTCGGATGGTGATTCAGGGGGGTTCGGGGTGGGGGTGTTCGGGGGGGTTCGGGTGGGGTTCGGGTGGTGGGTTCGGGGTGGGAGTGTTCAGGGGGTTCGGGGTGGGGGTGTTTGGGGGGTTCGGGGGGGATCGGGGTGGGTGTGTTCGGGGTGGGGGTGTTCAGGGGGTTTTGGGGTGGGGGTGTTCGGGGGAGTTTGGGGTGGGGGTGTTCGGGGGGTTTTGGGGTGGGGGTGTTCGGGGGGGTTGAGGTGTGGGTGTTTGGGGGGTTCGGGGTGTTCGGGGTGTTCGGGGGGGATCGGGGTGGGGGTGTTTGGGGGGGGTTCGGGGTGGGGGTGTTCAGGGAGTGTTCGGGGTGGGGGTGTTCGGGGGTGTCCGGGGTGGGAATGTTCGGGGGGTTCGGTATGGGGGTGTTCGGGGGGGTGTTCGTGGTGGGGGTGTTTCCGGGGGGGTTCGGGGTGGGGGGGTTTGCAGTGGGGGGGTTCGGGGGGGGTTCAGGGTGGAGGTGTTCGTGCAGTGGGTTCGGGGTGGGGGTGTTGGGGGGGGTTCGGGGTGGAGGTGTTTGGGCGGTGGGTTCGGGGTGGGGGTGTTCGGGGGGGTTCGGGGTGGGGGTGTTTGGGGTGGGGGTGTTCGGGGGGGTTCGGGTTGGGGGTGTTCGGGGGGTTCGGAGTGTGGGTGTTCGGGGGGTTCGGGGTGGGGGTGTTCGGGGGGGGTTCGGAGTGGGGGTGTTCGGGGGGTTCGGTGTGGGGGTGTTCGGGGTGGAGGTGTTCGGGCAGTGGGTTCGGGGTGGGGGTGTTCGGGTGTGTTCGGGTTGGGGGTGTTCGGGGGGGTTCGGAGTGGGGGTGTTCGGGGGTTCGGGGTGGGGGTGTTCGGGGAGGTTTGGAGTGGGGGTGTTCGGGGAGTTTGGGGTGGGGGTGTTCGGGGGAGTTCGGAGTGGGGGGTGTTCGGGGGGTTCGGGGTAGTAGTGTTCGGGGGGGTTTGGGGTGGGGGTGTTCGGGGTGGGGGTGTTCAGGGGGTTCAGGGTGGGGGTGTTCGGGGGGTTCAGGGTGGGGGTGTTCGGGGGGTTCGGGGTGGGGGTGTTCGGGGTGGGGGTGTTCAGGGGGTTCAGGGTGGGGGTGTTCGGGGTGTTCAGGGTGGGGGTGTTCGGGGGGTTTCAGGGTGTGGGTGTTCAGCGTGTGGGTGTTCGGGGGGGTTCGGTGTGGGGTTTCCGGGAGGGTTCGTGGTGGGGGTGTTCGCCGTGGGTGTGTTTGGGGTGTTTGGGTGTGTTCCGGGGGGGTGAGGGTTCAGGTTGGCGGTGTCCGGCGGGGGGGGCGTTTATATCGGGGTGGGGGTGTTCGGGGGGTTTTTGGGGTGAGGGTGTTCGGGGGAGTGTTCATATCGGGGGGGGGGTTGTTCGGGGGGGGTGCGGGTGTTCAGACTGCGGGTGCTTGGGGGGTTTTGGGGTGGGGGTGTTCGCGGGGGGTGCAGGTGTTCAGAGTGCGGGTGTTTGGGGGGCTTGGTTAACGGTGTGGGGGGATTTAGCCCTGTGTGGGGGGGGGGGGGGGTGGGTGTATCATAGTGTGGAGGGGGGGGGTTTCCCCAGTGCGGGGGGGGTATCACGGTGTGGGGGGGGGTTTCCCCAGTGCGGGGGGGGGTTTCCCCAGTGCGGGGGGGTTTCCCCAGTGCGGGGGGGGGTTTCCCCAGTGCGGGGGGGGTTTCCCCAGTGTGGGGGGTTTACCCAGTGTGGGAGGTGTATCACGGTGTGGGGGGGGGTTTCCCCAGTGCAGGGGGGGTATCACGGTGTGGGGGGGGGTTTCCCCAGTGCGGGGGGGGTTTCCCCAGTGCGGGGGGGGTTTCCCCAGTGTGGGGGGTTTACCCAGTGTGGGAGGTGTATCACGGTATGGGGGGGGGTTTCCCCAGTGCAGGGGGGGTATCACGGTGTGGGGGGGGGTTTCCCCAGTGCAGGGGGGGTATCACGGTGTGGGGGGGGGTTTCCCCAGTGCAGGGGGGGTATCACGGTGTGGGGGGGGGTTTCCCCAGTGCAGGGGGGGTATCACGGTGTGGGGGGGGGTTTCCCCAGTGCAGGGGGGGTTTCCCCAGTGTGGGGGGTTTACCCAGTGTGGGAGGTGTATCACGGTGTGGGGGGGGGGGTTTCCCCAGTGCGGGGGGGGTTTCCCCAGTGTGGGGGGTTTCCCCAGTGTGGGAGGTGTATCACGGTGTGGGGGGGGGGTTTCCCCAGTGTGGGGGTTTACCCAGTGTGGGAGGTGTATCACGGTGTGGGGGGGGTTTCCCCAGTGCGGGGGGGTATCACGGTGTGGGGGTGACACTAACCGGTGATTTTCACCAGACACTCGCCACTCGATCGGAAGCGCAGTTCCCAAACTCCGAACGGGACTCGGGAACGCAGTCGAATCACCTTCAAATTCCCAAAACTTTCCGTCGTCGCCAAACTTCCTGATCCATGAAAAACCGTCTGATTTACACCTGGGAAAAATCATCATCCAATTAAACTAACAAACCCTGACAGTGTGTGGAACCCGTACCCCAGTGAGAGTCAGTGTGTGTGGAACCCGTACCCCAGTGAGAGTCAGTGTGTGTGGGACCCGTACCCCAGTGAGAGTCAGTGTGTGTGGGACCCGTACCCCAGTGAGAGTCAGTGTGTGTGGAACCCGTACCCCAGTGAGAGTCAGTGTGTGTGGGACCCGTACCCCAGTGAGAGTCAGTGTGTGTGGGACCCGTACCCCAGTGAGAGTCAGTGTGTGTGGGACCCGTACCCCAGTGAGAGTCAGTGTGTGTGGAACCCGTACCCCAGTGAGAGTCAGTGTGTGTGGGACCCGTACCCCAGTGAGAGTCAGTGTGTGTGGGACCCGTACCCCAGTGAGAGTCAGTGTGTGTGGGACCCGTACCCCAGTGAGAGTCAGTGTGTGTGGGACCCGTACCCCAGTGAGAGTCAGTGTGTGTGGGACCCGTACCCCAGTGAGAGTCAGTGTGTGTGGAACCCGTACCCCAGTGAGAGTCAGTGTGTGTGGGACCCGTACCCCAGTGAGAGTCAGTGTGTGTGGAACCCGTACCCCAGTGAGCGTCAGTGTGTGTGGGACCCGTACCCCAGTGAGAGTCAGTGTGTGTGGGACCCGTACCCCAGTGAGAGTCAGTGTGTGTGGAACCTGTACCCCAGTGAGAGTCAGTGTGCGTGGGACCCGTACCCCAGTGAGAGTCAGTGTGTGTGGAACCCGTACCCCAGTGAGAGTCAGTGTGTGTGGGACCCGTACCCCAGTGAGAGTCAGTGTGTGTGGGACCCGTACCCCAGTGAGAGTCAGTGTGTGTGGAACCCGTACCCCAGTGAGAGTCAGTGTGTGTGGGTCCCGTACCCCAGTGAGAGTCAGTGTGTGTGGGACCCGTACCCCAGTGAGAGTCAGTGTGTGTGTAACCCGTACCCCAGTGAGAGTCAGCGTGTGTGGAACCCGTACCCCAGTGAGAGTCAGTGTGTGTGGAACCCGTACCCCAGTGAGAGTCAGTGTGTGTGGAACCCGTACCCCAGTGAGAGTCAGTGTGTGTGGGACCCGTACCCCAGTGAGAGTCAGTGTGTGTGGGACCCGTACCCCAGTGAGAGTCAGTGTGTGTGGGACCCGTATCCCATTGAGAGTCAGTGTGTGTGGGACCCGTACCCCAGTGAGAGTCAGTGTGTGTGGAACCCGTACCCCAGTGAGAGTCAGTGTGTGTGGAACCCGTACCCCAGTGAGAGTCAGTGTGTGTGGAACCCGTACCCCACTGAGAGTCAGTGTGTGTGGGACCCGTACCCCAGTGAGAGTCAGTGTGTGTGGAACCCGTACCCCAGTGAGAGTCAGTGTGTGTGGGACCCGTACCCCAGTGAGAGTCAGTGTGTGTGGGACCCGTACCCCAGTGAGAGTCAGTGTGTGTGGGACCCGTACCCGAGTGAGAGTCAGTGTGTGTGGGACCCGTACCCCAGTGAGAGTCAGTGTGTGTGGGACCCGTACCCCAGTGAGAGTCAGTGTGTGTGGGACCCGTACCCCAGTGAGAGTCAGTGTGTGTGGGACCCGTACCCCAGTGAGAGTCAGTGTGTGTGGGACCCGTACCCCAGTGAGAGTCAGTGTGTGTGGGACCCGTACCCCAGTGAGAGTCAGTGTGTGTGGGACCCGTACCCCAGTGAGAGTCAGTGTGTGTGGAACCCGTACCCCAGTGAGAGTCAGTGTGTGTGGAACCCGTACCCCAGTGAGAGTCAGTGTGTGTGGAACCCGTACCCCAGTGAGAGTCAGTGTGTGTGGGACCCGTACCCCAGTGAGAGTCAGTGTGTGTGGCACCCGTACCCCAGTGAGAGTCAGTGTGTGTGGGACCCGTACCCCAGTGAGAGTCAGTGTGTGTGGGACCCGTACCCCAGTGAGAGTCAGTGTGTGTGGGACCCGTACCCCAGTGAGAGTCAGTGTGTGTGGGACCCGTACCCCAGTGAGAGTCAGTGTGTGTGGGACCCGTACCCCAGTGAGAGTCAGTGTGTGTGGATCCCGTACCCCAGTGAGAGTCAGTGTGTGTGGAACCCGTACCCCAGTGAGAGTCAGTGTGTGTGGAACCCGTACCCCAGTGAGAGTCAGTGTGTGTGGATCCTGTACCCCAGTGAGAGTCAGTGTGTGTGGAACCCGTACCCCAGTGAGAGTCAGTGTGTGTGGCACCCGTACCCCAGTGAGAGTCAGTGTGTGTGGAACCCGTACCCCAGTGAGAGTCAGTGTGTGTGGGATCCGTACCCCAGTGAGGGTCAGTGTGTGTGGGACCCATACCCCAGTGAGAGTCAGTGTGTGTGGGACCCATACCTCAGTGAGAGTCAGTGTGTGTGGGACCCATACCCCAGTGAGAGTCAGTGTGTGTGGGATCCGTACCCCAGTGAGAGTCAGTGTGTGTGGGACCCATACCCCAGTGAGAGTCAGTGTGTGTGGGGACCTGTACCCCAGTGAGAGTCAGTGTGTGTGGGACCCGTACCCCAGTGAGAGTCAGTGTGTGTGGAACCTGTACCCCAGTGAGAGTCAGTGTGTGTGGGACCCGTACCCCAGTGCGAGTCAGTGTGTGTGGAACCCGTACCCCAGTGAGAGTCAGTGTGTGGAACCCGTACCCCAGTGAGAGTCAGTGTGTGTGGGACCCGTACCCCAGTGAGAGTCAGTGTGTGTGGGACCCGTACCCCAGTGAGAGTCAGTGTGTGTGGAACCCGTACCCCAGTGAGAGTCAGTGTGTGGAACCCGTACCCCGTGAGAGTCAGTGTGTGTGGGACCCGTACCCCAGTGAGAGTCAGTGTGTGGAACCCGTACCCCAGTGAGAGTCAGTGTGTGTGGGACCCGTACCCCAGTGAGAGTCAGTGTGTGTGGGACCCGTCCCCCAGTGAGAGTCAGTGTGTGTGGAACCCGTACCCCAGTGAGAGTCAGTGTGTGTGGGACCCGTACCCCAGTGCGAGTCAGTGTGTGTGGAACCTGTACCCCAGTGAGAGTCAGTGTGTGTGGGACCCGTACCCCAGTGAGAGTCAGTGTGTGTGGGACCCGTACCCCAGTGAGAGTCAGTGTGTGTGAGACCCGTACCCCAGTGAGAGTCAGTGTGTGTGGAACCTGTACCCCAGTGAGAGTCAGTGTGTGTGGGACCCGTACCCCAGTGAGAGTCAGTGTGTGTGAAACCCGTACCCCAGTGAGAGTCAGTGAGTGTGGGACCCGTACCCCAGTGAGAGTCAGTGTGTGTGGGACCCGTACCCCAGTGAGAGTCAGTGTGTGTGGGACCCGTACCCCAGTGAGAGTCAGTGTGTGTGAGACCCGTACCCCAGTGAGAGTCAGTGTGTGTGGAACCCGTACCCCAGTGAGAGTCAGTGTGTGTGAAACCCGTACCCCAGTGAGAGTCAGTAAGTGTGGGACCCGTACCCCAGTGAGAGTCAGTGTGTGTGGGACCCGTACCCCAGTGAGAGTCAGTGTGTGTGGAACCCGTACCCCAGTGAGAGTCAGTGTGTGTGGGACCCGTACCCCAGTGAGAGTCAGTGTGTGTGGGACCCGTACCCCAGTGAGAGTCAGTGTGTGTGGAACCCGTACCCCAGTGAGAGTCAGTGTGTGTGGGACCCGTACCCCAGTGAGAGTCAGTGTGTGTGGAACCCATACCCCAGTGAGAGTCAGTGTGTGTGGGACCCGTACCCCAGTGAGAGTCAGTGTGTGTGGGACCCGTACCCCAGTGAGAGTCAGTGTGTGTGGGACCCGTACCCCAGTGAGAGTCAGTGTGTGTGGAACCCGTACCCCAGTGAGAGTCAGTGTGTGTGGGACCCGTACCCCAGTGAGAGTCAGTGTGTGTGGGACCCGTACCCCAGTGAGAGTCAGTGTGTGTGGGACCCGTACCCCAGTGAGAGTCAGTGTGTGTGGGACCCGTACCCCAGTGAGAGTCAGTGTGTGTGGGACCCGTACCCCAGGGAGAGTCAGTGTGTGTGGAACCCATACCCCTGTGAGAGTCAGTGTGTGTGGGACCCGTACCCCAGTGAGAGTCAGTGTGTGTGGAACCCGTACCCCAGTGAGAGTCAGTGTGTGTGGAACCCGTACCCCAGTGAGAGTCAGTGTGTGTGGAACCCGTACCCCAGTGAGAGTCAGTGTGTGTGGAACCTGTACCCCAGTGAGAGTCAGTGTGTGTGGAACCCGTACCCCAGTGAGAGTCAGTGTGTGTGGAACCCGTACCCCAGTGAGAGTCAGTGTGTGTGGGACCCGTACCCCAGTGAGAGTCAGTGTGTGTGGGACCCGTACCCCAGTGAGAGTCAGTGTGTGTGGGGGTGGGTTTCCTTACCATCGGGCAGTGTCAGTGTGATATCGGTGGGATTATCTGTGAGATAGATGGTGATATTCTGGATGGTCATGTCCAGGTGAAAGCGGATGGGATTTTCCAGTCGGTTTTGTTTGCCGGACATTTGCAGCAGGGAGACCTGTGGAATGCAGGAACAAGGAGGTCTGATTCTGTCCCACTGCAGTACAAACACCAGTCCAAATCTACCACCTCCCCCTGGGCTGGGCGTCCCCTCACCTCCGACTCACCCTGGGTACTCACCCCCCCCCCCCGCCCCCTCCGGGGAGTGTCTCTCTCTGGGGTTCAGAGTCCGAGGGGAACTGTCTCTCTGGGGTACTCACCCCCAGAGGAACTGTCTCTCTCTGGGATACACACCCCCAGGGGAACTGTCTCTCTCTGGGATACACACCCCCAGAGGAACTGTCTCTCTCTGGGATACACACCCCCAGGGGAACTGTCTCTCTCTGGGATACACACCCCCAGAGGAACTGTCTCTCTCTGGGATACACACCCCCAGGGGAACTGTCTCTCTCTGGGGTACACACCCCCAGGGTGACTGTCTCTCTGGGGTACTCACCCCCAGGGGAACTGTCTCTCTCTGGGGTACACACCCCCAGGGGAACTGTCTCTCTCTGGGGTACACACCCCCAGGGGAACTGTCTCTCTCTGGGATACACACCCCCAGGGGAACTGTCTCTCTCTGGGGTACACACCCCCAGGGGAACTGTCTCTCTCTGGGATACACACCCCCAGGGGATCTGTCTCTCTCTGGGGTACACACCCCCAGGGGAACTGTCTCTCTCTGGGATACACACCCCCAGGGGATCTGTCTCTCTCTGGGGTACACACCCCCAGGGGAACTGTCTCTCTCTGGGGTACACACCCCCAGGGGAACTGTCTCTCTCTGGGGTACACACCCCCAGGGGAACTGTCTCTCTCTGGGATACACACCCCCAGGGGAACTGTCTCTCTCTGGGGTACACACCCCCAGAGGAACTGTCTCTCTCTGGGATACACATCCCCCCAGGGGAACTGTCTCTCTCTGGGATACACACCCCCAGGGGAACTGTCTCTCTCTGGGGTACACACCCCCAGGGGAACTGTCTCTCTCTGGGATACACACCCCCAGGGGAACTGTCTCTCTCTGGGATGCACACCCCCAGGGGAACTGTCTCTCTCTGGGGTACACTCCCCCAGGGGAACTGTCTCTCTCTGGGATACACACCCCCAGGGGAACTGTCTCTCTCTGGGATACACACCCCCAGGGGAACTGTCTCTCTCTGGGGTACACACCCCCAGGGGAACTGTCTCTCTCTGGGGTACACACCCCCAGGGGAACTGTCTCTCTCTGGGATACACACCCCCAGGGGAACTGTCTCTCTCTGGGATACACATCCCCAGGGGAACTGTCTCTCTCTGGGGTACTCACCCCCAGGGGAACTGTCTCTCTCTGGGGTACACACCCCCAGGGGAACTGTCTCTCTCTGGGGTACACACCCCCAGGGGAACTGTCTCTCTCTGGGATACACACCCCCAGGGGAACTGTCTCTCTGGGGTACTCACCCCCAGGGGAACTGTCTCTCTCTGGGGTACACACCCCCAGGGGAACTGTCTCTCTCTGGGATACACACCCCCAGAGGAACTGTCTCTCTGGGGTACTCACCCCCAGGGGAACTGTCTCTCTGGGGTACTCACCCCCAGGGGAACTGTCTCTCTCTGGGATACACACCCCCAGGGGAACTGTCTCTCTGGGGTACACACCCCCGGGGGAACTGTCTCTCTGGGGTACTCACCCCCAGGGGAACTGTCTCTCTCTGGGATACACACCCCAGGGGAACTGTCTCTCTGGGGTACTCACCCCCAGGGGAACTGTCTCTCTCTGGGGTACACACCCCCAGGGGAACTGTCTCTCTCTGGGGTACACACCCCCAGGGGAACTGTCTCTCTCTGGGATACACACCCCCAGGGGAACTGTCTCTCTCTGGGGTACACACCCCCAGGGGAACTGTCTCTCTGGGGTACACACCCCCAGGGGAACTGTCTCTCTCTGGGGTACACACCCCCGGGGGAACTGTCTCTCTGGGGTACTCACCCCCAGGGGAACTGTCTCTCTCTGGGATACACACCCCAGGGGAACTGTCTCTCTGGGGTACTCACCCCCAGGGGAACTGTCTCTCTCTGGGATACACACCCCCAGGGGAACTGTCTCTCTCTGGGGTACACACCCCCAGGGGAACTGTCTCTCTCTGGGATACACACCCCCAGGGGAACTGTCTCTCTCTGGGATACACACCCCCAGGGGAACTGTCTCTCTGGGGTACACACCCCCAGGGGAACTGTCTCTCTCTGGGGTACACACCCCCAGGGGAACTGTCTCTCTCTGGGGTACACACCCCCAGGGGAACTGTCTCTCTCTGGGATACACACCCCCAGGGGAACTGTCTCTCTCTGGGATACACACCCCAGGGGAACTGTCTCTCTGGGGTACTCACCCCCAGGGGAACTGTCTCTCTCTGGGATACACACCCCAGGGGAACTGTCTCTCTGGGGTACACACCCCCAGAGGAACTGTCTCTCTCTGGGGTACTCACCCCCAGGGGAACTGTCTCTCTCTGGGGTACACACCCCCAGGGGAACTGTCTCTCTCTGGGGTACTCACCCCCAGGGGAACTGTCTCTCTCTGGGATACACACCCCCAGGGGAACTGTCTCTCTCTGGGATACTCACCCCCAGGGGAACTGTCTCTCTGGGGTACTCACCCCCAGGGGAACTGTCTCTCTCTGGGGTACACATCCCCAGGGGAACTGTCTCTCTCTGGGGTACACACCCCCAGGGGAACTGTCTCTCTGGGGTACTCACCCCCAGGGGAACTGTCTCTCTGGGGTACTCACCCCCAGGGGAACTGTCTCTCTGGGGTACTCACCCCCAGGGGAACTGTCTCTCTCTGGGGTACACACCCCCAGGGGAACTGTCTCTCTGGGGTACTCACCCCCAGGGGAACTGTCTCTCTCTGGGGTACTCACCCCCAGGGGAACTGTCTCTCTGGGGTACTCACCCCCAGGGGAACTGTCTCTCTCTGGGGTACACACCCCCAGGGGAACTGTTTCTCTGGGGTACTCACCCCCAGGGGAACTGTCTCTCTCTGGGGTACACACCCCCAGGGGAACTGTCTCTCTGGGGTACTCACCCCCAGGGGAACTGTCTCTCTCTGGGGTACACACCCCCAGGGGAACTGTCTCTCTCTGGGTTACACATCCCCAGGGGAACTGTCTCTCTCTGGGGTACACATCCCCAGGGGAACTGTCTCTCTCTGGGGTACTCACCCCCAGGGGAACTGTCTCTCTGGGGTACTCACCCCCAGGGGAACTGTCTCTCTGGGGTACTCACCCCCAGGGGAACTGTCTCTCTGGGGTACTCACCCCCAGGGGAACTGTCTCTCTCTGGGGTACACACCCCCAGGGGAACTGTCTCTCTCTGGGGTACACACCCCCAGGGGAACTGTCTCTCTGGGATACACACCCCCAGGGGAACTGTCTCTCTCTGGGATACACACCCCCAGGGGAACTGTCTCTCTCTGGGGTACACACCCCCAGGGGAACTGTCTCTCTCTGGGGTACACACCCCCAGGGGAACTGTCTCTCTCTGGGGTACTCACCCCCAGGGGAACTGTCTCTCTGGGGTACACACCCCCAGGGGGACTGTCTCTCTGGGGTACTCACCCCCAGGGGAACTGTCTCTCTCTGGGGTACACATCCCCCCAGGGGAACTGTCTCTCTCTGGGATACACACCCCCAGGGGAACTGTCTCTCTGGGGTACTCACCCCCAGGGGAACTGTCTCTCTCTGGGATACACACCCCCAGGGGAACTGTCTCTCTCTGGGATACACACCCCCAGGGGAACTGTCTCTCTCTGGGGTACTCACCCCCAGGGGAACTGTCTCTCTGGGGTACACACCCCCAGGGGGACTGTCTCTCTGGGGTACTCACCCCCAGGGGAACTGTCTCTCTCTGGGGTACACATCCCCCCAGGGGAACTGTCTCTCTCTGGGATACACACCCCCAGGGGAACTGTCTCTCTGGGGTACACACCCCCAGGGGAACTGTCTCTCTCTGGGATACACACCCCCAGGGGAACTGTCTCTCTCTGGGGTACACACCCCCAGGGGAACTGTCTCTCTCTGGGATACACATCCCCAGGGGAACTGTCTCTCTCTGGGGTACACACCCCCAGGGGAACTGTCTCTCTCTGGGATACACACCCCCAGGGGAACTGTCTCTCTGGGGTACTCACCCCCAGGGGAACTGTCTCTCTCTGGGGTACTCACCCCCAGGGGAACTGTCTCTCTGGGATACACACCCCCAGGGGAACTGTCTCTCTGGGGTACTCACCCCCAGGGGAACTGTCTCTCTGGGGTACTCACCCCCAGGGGAACTGTCTCTCTCTGGGGTACACACCCCCAGGGGAACTGTCTCTCTCTGGGGTACACACCCCCAGGGGAACTGTCTCTCTGGGATACACACCCCCAGGGGAACTGTCTCTCTCTGGGATACACACCCCCAGGGGAACTGTCTCTCTCTGGGGTACACACCCCCAGGGGAACTGTCTCTCTGGGGTACACACCCCCAGGGGAACTGTCTCTCTCTGGGATACACACCCCCAGGGGAACTGTCTCTCTCTGGGATACACATACCCAGGGGAACTGTCTCTCTCTGGGGTACACACCCCCAGGGGAACTGTCTCTCTCTGGGATACACACCCCCAGGGGAACTGTCTCTCTGGGGTACTCACCCCCAGGGGAACTGTCTCTCTCTGGGGTACTCACCCCCAGGGGAACTGTCTCTCTGGGATACACACCCCCAGGGGAACTGTCTCTCTGGGGTACTCACCCCCAGGGGAACTGTCTCTCTGGGGTACCCACCCCCAGGGGAACTGTCTCTCTCTGGGGTACACACCCCCAGGGGAACTGTCTCTCTCTGGGGTACACACCCCCAGGGGAACTGTCTCTCTGGGGTACACACCCCCAGGGGAACTGTCTCTCTGGGGTACACATCCCCAGGGGAACTGTCTCTCTCTGGGGTACACACCCCCAGGGGAACTGTCTCTCTGGGGTACACACCCCCAGGGGAACTGTCTCTCTCTGGGGTACACACCCCCAGGGGAACTGTCTCTCTCTGGGGTACACACCCCCAGGGGAACTGTCTCTCTCTGGGGTACACACCCCCAGGGGAACTGTCTCTCTGGGGTACACATCCCCAGGGGAACTGTCTCTCTCTGGGGTACACACCCCCAGGGGAACTGTCTCTCTGGGGTACACACCCCCAGGGGAACTGTCTCTCTCTGGGGTACACATCCCCAGGGGAACTGTCTCTCTGGGGTACACACCCCCAGGGGAACTGTCTCTCTGGGATACACACCCCCAGGGGAACTGTCTCTCTGGGGTACACACCCCCAGGGGAACTGTCTCTCTCTGGGATACACACCCCCAGGGGAACTGTCTCTCTGGGGTACACATCCCCAGGGGAACTGTCTCTCTCTGGGGTACACATCCCCAGGGGAACTGTCTCTCTCTGGGGTACACATCCCCAGGGGAACTGTCTCTCTCTGGGGTACACACCCCCAGGGGAACTGTCTCTCTCTGGGGTACACATCCCCAGGGGAACTGTCTCTCTGGGGTACACACCCCCAGGGGAACTGTCTCTCTGGGATACACACCCCCAGGGGAACTGTCTCTCTCTGGGATACACACCCCCAGGGGAACTGTCTCTCTGGGGTACACATCCCCAGGGGAACTGTCTCTCTCTGGGGTACTCACCCCCAGGGGAACTGTCTCTCTCTGGGGTACACACCCCCAGGGGAACTGTCTCTCTGGGGTACACACCCCCAGGGGAACTGTCTCTCTCTGGGATACACACCCCCAGGGGAACTGTCTCTCTCTGGGGTACACACCCCCAGGGGAACTGTCTCTCTGGGGTACACACCCCCAGGGGAACTGTCTCTCTCTGGGGTACACACCCCCAGGGGAACTGTCTCTCTCTGGGATACACACCCCCAGGGGAACTGTCTCTCTCTGGGATACACACCCCCAGGGGAACTGTCTCTCTCTGGGGTACACACCCCCAGGGGAACTGTCTCTCTGGGGTACACACCCCCAGGGGAACTGTCTCTCTGGGGTACTCACCCCCAGGGGAACTGTCTCTCTCTGGGATACACACCCCCAGGGGAACTGTCTCTCTCTGGGGTACTCACCCCCAGGGGAACTGTCTCTCTCTGGGGTACACACCCCCAGGGGAACTGTCTCTCTCTGGGGTACACACCCCCAGGGGAACTGTCTCTCTCTGGGGTACACACCCCCAGGGGAACTGTCTCTCTCTGGGGTACACACCCCCAGGGGAACTGTCTCTCTCTGGGGTACACACCCCCAGGGGAACTGTCTCTCTCTGGGATACACACCCCCAGGGGAACTGTCTCTCTCTGGGATACACACCCCCAGGGGAACTGTCTCTCTCTGGGGTACACACCCCCAGGGGAACTGTCTCTCTGGGGTACACACCCCCAGGGGAACTGTCTCTCTGGGGTACACACCCCCAGGGGAACTGTCTCTCTCTGGGGTACTCACCCCCAGGGGAACTGTCTCTCTCTGGGATACACACCCCCAGGGGAACTGTCTCTCTGGGGTACACACCCCCAGGGGAACTGTCTCTCTCTGGGGTACACACCCCCAGGGGAACTGTCTCTCTGGGGTACACACCCCCAGGGGACCTGTCTCTCTGGGGTACACACCCCCAGGGGAACTGTCTCTCTCTGGGGTACACACCCCCAGGGGAACTGTCTCTCTGGGGTACACACCCCCAGGGGAACTGTCTCTCTGGGGTACACACCCCCAGGGGAACTGTCTCTCTCTGGGGTACACACCCCCAGGGGAACTGTCTCTCTCTGGGGTACTCACCCCCAGGGGAACTGTCTCTCTCTGGGATACACACCCCCAGGGGAACTGTCTCTCTGGGGTACTCACCCCCAGGGGAACTGTCTCTCTGGGGTACACACCCCCAGAGGAACTGTCTCTCTCTGGGGTACTCACCCCCAGGGGAACTGTCTCTCTCTGGTGTACACACCCCCAGGGGAACTGTCTCTCTCTGGGGTACTCACCCCCAGGGGAACTGTCTCTCTCTGGGATACACACCCCCAGGGGAACTGTCTCTCTCTGGGATACTCACCCCCAGGGGAACTGTCTCTCTGGGGTACTCACCCCCAGGGGAACTGTCTCTCTCTGGGGTACACATCCCCAGGGGAACTGTCTCTCTCTGGGGTACACACCCCCAGGGGAACTGTCTCTCTGGGGTACTCACCCCCAGGGGAACTGTCTCTCTGGGGTACTCACCCCCAGGGGAACTGTCTCTCTGGGGTACTCACCCCCAGGGGAACTGTCTCTCTCTGGGGTACACACCCCCAGGGGAACTGTCTCTCTGGGGTACTCACCCCCAGGGGAACTGTCTCTCTGGGGTACTCACCCCCAGGGGAACTGTCTCTCTGGGGTACTCACCCCCAGGGGAACTGTCTCTCTCTGGGGTACACACCCCCAGGGGAACTGTCTCTCTCTGGGGTACACACCCCCAGGGGAACTGTCTCTCTCTGGGATACACACCCCCAGGGGAACTGTCTCTCTGGGGTACTCACCCCCAGGGGAACTGTCTCTCTGGGGTACTCACCCCCAGGGGAACTGTCTCTCTCTGGGATACACACCCCCAGGGGAACTGTCTCTCTCTGGGGTACTCACCCCCAGGGGAACTGTCTCTCTCCGGGATACACACCCCCAGGGGAACTGTCTCTCTCTGGGGTACTCACCCCCAGTGGAACTGTCTCTCTCTGGGGTACTCACCCCCAGGGGAACTGTCTCTCTCTGGGATACACACCCCCAGGGGAACTTTCTCTCTCTGGGGTACTCACCCCCAGGGGAACTGTCTCTCTCTGGGGTACTCACCCCCAGGGGAACTGTCTCTCTCTGGGATACACACCCCCAGGGGAACTGTCTCTCTCTGGGGTACTCACCCCCAGGGGAACTGTCTCTCTCTGGGATACACACCCCCAGGGGAACTGTCTCTCTCTGGGGTACTCACCCCCAGGGGAACTGTCTCTCTCTGGGATACACACCCCCAGGGGAACTGTCTCTCTCTGGGGTACACACCCCCAGGGGAACTGTCTCTCTCTGGGGTACTCACCCCCAGGGGAACTGTCTCTCTCCGGGATACACACCCCCAGGGGAACTGTCTCTCTCTGGGGTACACACCCCCAGGGGAACTGTCTCTCTCTGGGATACACACCCCCAGGGGAACTGTCTCTCTCTGGGATACACACCCCCAGGGGAACTGTCTCTCTCTGGGGTACTCACCCCCAGGGGAACTGTCTCTCTGGGGTACACACCCCCCCAGGGGAACTGTCTCTCTGGGGTACTCACCCCCAGGGGAACTGTCTCTCTCTGGGGTACTCACCCCCAGGGGAACTGTCTCTCTGGGGTACACACCCCCCCAGGGGAACTGTCTCTCTCTGGGGTACACACCCCCAGGGGAACTGTCTCTCTGGGGTTCACACCCCCCCAGGGGAACTGTCTCTCTCTGGGGTACTCACCCCCAGGGGAACTGTCTCTCTCTGGGGTACACACCCCCAGGGGAACTGTCTCTCTCTGGGGTACACACCCCCAGGGGAACTGTCTCTCTCTGTGTTACACCCCCCCCAGGGGAACTGTCTCTCTGGGGTACACATCCCCCCAGGGGAACTGTCTCTCTGGGGTACACATCCCCCCAGGGGAGTGTTTCTCTGGGGTAGGGGTGAAGGATGATCTGCCAATCACACGTTACCAGGGAAGCGGTGGTGGATTCATCGATGATAAACATCAGATCAGATATCTGTTGCTTGGATATGAAAACAGTCAGACCTCCCGACGCCACAGCGATTCTGTGATAGAGATCGAAGCCTGAACGAGACTCATCCAGTAACCGGTTCAGCAAACTCCCCCTTTGTACAGCAAGCGGAGGGCTGAGTAGAAAATACACCTGTACACACAAAATACACCGATTATCATCATAAACAGGCCCCCACACACACCGACTCTCACTGGGGTACGGGTCCCACACACACTGACTCTCACTGGGGTACGGGTCCCACACACACTGACTCTCACTGGGGTACGGGTCCCACACACACTGACTCTCACTGGGGTACGGGTCCCACACACACTGACTCTCACTGGGGTATGGGTCCCACACACACTGACCCTCACTGGGGTACGGGTCTCACACACACTGACTCTCACTGGGGTACGGGTTCCACACACACTGACTCTCACTGGGGTACGGGTTCCACACACACTGACTCTCACTGGGGTACGGGTCCCACACACACTGACTCTCACTGGGGTACGGGTTCCACACACACTGACTCTCACTGGGATACGGGTCCCACACACACTGACTCTCACTGGGGTACGGGTTCCACACACACTGACTCTCACTGGGGTACGGGTCCCACACACACTGACTCTCACTGGGGTACGGGTTCCACACACACTGACTCTCACTGGGATACGGGTCCCACACACACTGACTCTCACTGGGGTACGGGTCCCACACACACTGACTCTCACTGGGGTACGGGTTCCACACACACTGACTCTCACTGGGGTACGGGTTCCACATACACTGACTCTCACTGGGGTCTGGGTCCCACACACACTGACTCTCACTGGGGTCTGGGTCCCACACACACTGACTCTCACTGGGGTACGGGTCCCACACACACTGACTCTCACTGGGGTACGGGTCCCACACACACTGACTCTCACTGGGGTACGGGTCCCACACACACTGACTCTCACTGGGGTACGGGTCCCACACACACTGACTCTCACTGGGGTACGGGTCCCACACACACTGACTCTCACTGGGGTACGGGTTCCACACACACTGACTCTCACTGGGGTACGGGTTCCACATACACTGACTCTCACTGGGGTACGGGTTCCACACACACTGACTCTCACTGGGATACGGGTCCCACACACACTGACTCTCACTGGGGTACGGGTCCCACACACACTGACTCTCACTGGGGTACGGGTTCCACACACACTGACTCTCACTGGGGTATGGGTTCCACACACACTGACTCTCACTGGGGTACGGGTCCCACACACACTGACTCTCACTGGGGTACGGGTCCCACACACACTGACTCTCACTGGGATACGGGTCCCACACACACTGACTCTCACTGGGGTACGGGTCCCACACACACTGACTCTCACTGGGGTACGGGTTCCACACACACTGACTCTCACTGGGGTACGGGTTCCACATACACTGACTCTCACTGGGGTCTGGGTCCCACACACACTGACTCTCACTGGGGTACGGGTCCCACACACACTGACTCTCACTGGGGTACAGGTTCCACACACACTGACTCTCACTGGGGTACGGGTTCCACACACACTGACTCTCACTGGGGTACGGGTCCCACACACACTGACTCTCACTGGGGTACGGGTCCCACACACACTGACTCTCACTGGGGTATGGGTTCCACACACACTGACTCTCACTGGGGTACGGGTCCCACACACACTGACTCTCACTGGGGTACGGGTTCCACACACACTGACTCTCACTGGGGTACGGGTCCCACACACACTGACTCTCACTGGGGTACGGGTCCCACACACACTGACTCTCACTGGGGTACGGGTCCCACACACACTGACTCTCACTGGGGTACGGGTCCCACACACACTGACTCTCACTGGGGTACGGGTCCCACACACACTGACTCTCACTGGGGTACGGGTTCCACACACACTGACTCTCACTGGGGTACGGGTCCCACACACACTGACTCTCACTGGGGTACGGGTTCCACACACACTGACTCTCACTGGGGTACGGATCCCACACACACTGACTCTCACTGGGGTACGGGTTCCACACACACTGACTCTCACTGGGGTACGGGTTCCACACACACTGACTCTCACTGGGGTACGGGTTCCACACACACTGACTCACCCCCAGGGGAACTGTCTCTCTGGGGTACACACCCCCAGGGGGACTGTCTCTCTGGGGTACTCACCCCCAGGGGAACTGTCTCTCTCTGGGGTACACATCCCCCCAGGGGAACTGTCTCTCTCTGGGATACACACCCCCAGGGGAACTGTCTCTCTGGGGTACACACCCCCAGGGGAACTGTCTCTCTCTGGGATACACACCCCCAGGGGAACTGTCTCTCTCTGGGGTACACACCCCCAGGGGAACTGTCTCTCTCTGGGATACACATCCCCAGGGGAACTGTCTCTCTCTGGGGTACACACCCCCAGGGGAACTGTCTCTCTCTGGGATACACACCCCCAGGGGAACTGTCTCTCTGGGGTACTCACCCCAAGGGGGAACTGTCTCTCTCTGGGGTACTCACCCCCAGGGGAACTGTCTCTCTGGGATACACACCCCCAGGGGAACTGTCTCTCTGGGGTACTCACCCCCAGGGGAACTGTCTCTCTGGGGTACTCACCCCCAGGGGAACTGTCTCTCTCTGGGGTACACACCCCCAGGGGAACTGTCTCTCTCTGGGGTACACACCCCCAGGGGAACTGTCTCTCTGGGATACACACCCCCAGGGGAACTGTCTCTCTCTGGGATACACACCCCCAGGGGAACTGTCTCTCTCTGGGGTACACACCCCCAGGGGAACTGTCTCTCTGGGGTACACACCCCCAGGGGAACTGTCTCTCTCTGGGATACACACCCCCAGGGGAACTGTCTCTCTCTGGGATACACATCCCCAGGGGAACTGTCTCTCTCTGGGGTACACACCCCCAGGGGAACTGTCTCTCTCTGGGATACACACCCCCAGGGGAACTGTCTCTCTGGGGTACTCACCCCCAGGGGAACTGTCTCTCTCTGGGGTACTCACCCCCAGGGGAACTGTCTCTCTGGGATACACACCCCCAGGGGAACTGTCTCTCTGGGGTACTCACCCCCAGGGGAACTGTCTCTCTGGGGTACTCACCCCCAGGGGAACTGTCTCTCTCTGGGGTACACACCCCCAGGGGAACTGTCTCTCTCTGGGGTACACACCCCCAGGGGAACTGTCTCTCTGGGGTACACACCCCCAGGGGAACTGTCTCTCTGGGGTACACATCCCCAGGGGAACTGTCTCTCTCTGGGGTACACACCCCCAGGGGAACTGTCTCTCTGGGGTACACACCCCCAGGGGAACTGTCTCTCTCTGGGGTACACACCCCCAGGGGAACTGTCTCTCTCTGGGGTACACACCCCCAGGGGAACTGTCTCTCTCTGGGGTACACACCCCCAGGGGAACTGTCTCTCTGGGGTACACATCCCCAGGGGAACTGTCTCTCTCTGGGGTACACACCCCCAGGGGAACTGTCTCTCTGGGGTACACACCCCCAGGGGAACTGTCTCTCTCTGGGGTACACATCCCCAGGGGAACTGTCTCTCTGGGGTACACACCCCCAGGGGAACTGTCTCTCTGGGATACACACCCCCAGGGGAACTGTCTCTCTGGGGTACACACCCCCAGGGGAACTGTCTCTCTCTGGGATACACACCCCCAGGGGAACTGTCTCTCTGGGGTACACATCCCCAGGGGAACTGTCTCTCTCTGGGGTACACATCCCCAGGGGAACTGTCTCTCTCTGGGGTACACATCCCCAGGGGAACTGTCTCTCTCTGGGGTACACACCCCCAGGGGAACTGTCTCTCTCTGGGGTACACATCCCCAGGGGAACTGTCTCTCTGGGGTACACACCCCCAGGGGAACTGTCTCTCTGGGATACACACCCCCAGGGGAACTGTCTCTCTCTGGGATACACACCCCCAGGGGAACTGTCTCTCTGGGGTACACATCCCCAGGGGAACTGTCTCTCTCTGGGGTACTCACCCCCAGGGGAACTGTCTCTCTCTGGGGTACACACCCCCAGGGGAACTGTCTCTCTGGGGTACACACCCCCAGGGGAACTGTCTCTCTCTGGGATACACACCCCCAGGGGAACTGTCTCTCTGGGGTACACATCCCCAGGGGAACTGTCTCTCTCTGGGGTACACACCCCCAGGGGAACTGTCTCTCTGGGGTACACACCCCCAGGGGAACTGTCTCTCTCTGGGGTACACACCCCCAGGGGAACTGTCTCTCTCTGGGGTACACATCCCCAGGGGAACTGTCTCTCTGGGATACACACCCCCAGGGGAACTGTCTCTCTCTGGGGTACACACCCCCAGGGGAACTGTCTCTCTCTGGGGTACTCACCCCCAGGGGAACTGTCTCTCTGGGGTACTCACCCCCAGGGGAACTGTCTCTCTCTGGGGTACACACCCCCAGGGGAACTGTCTCTCTCTGGGATACACACCCCCAGGGGAACTGTCTCTCTCTGGGGTACACACCCCCAGGGGATCTGTCTCTCTCTGGGATACACACCCCCAGGGGAACTGTCTCTCTCTGGGGTACACACCCCCAGGGGAACTGTCTCTCTCTGGGGTACACACCCCCAGGGGAACTGTCTCTCTCTGGGGTACACACCCCCAGGGGGACTGTCTCTCTCTGGGGTACACACCCCCAGGGGAACTGTCTCTCTGGGGTACACACCCCCAGGGGAACTGTCTCTCTCTGGGGTACACACCCCCAGGGGAACTGTCTCTCTCTGGGATACACACCCCCAGGGGAACTGTCTCTCTCTGGGATACACACCCCCAGGGGAACTGTCTCTCTCTGGGGTACACACCCCCAGGGGAACTGTCTCTCTGGGGTACACACCCCCAGGGGAACTGTCTCTCTGGGGTACTCACCCCCAGGGGAACTGTCTCTCTCTGGGATACACACCCCCAGGGGAACTGTCTCTCTCTGGGGTACTCACCCCCAGGGGAACTGTCTCTCTCTGGGGTACACACCCCCAGGGGAACTGTCTCTCTCTGGGGTACACACCCCCAGGGGAACTGTCTCTCTCTGGGGTACACACCCCCAGGGGAACTGTCTCTCTCTGGGGTACACACCCCCAGGGGAACTGTCTCTCTCTGGGGTACACACCCCCAGGGGAACTGTCTCTCTCTGGGATACACACCCCCAGGGGAACTGTCTCTCTCTGGGATACACACCCCCAGGGGAACTGTCTCTCTCTGGGGTACACACCCCCAGGGGAACTGTCTCTCTGGGGTACACACCCCCAGGGGAACTGTCTCTCTGGGGTACACACCCCCAGGGGAACTGTCTCTCTCTGGGGTACTCACCCCCAGGGGAACTGTCTCTCTCTGGGATACACACCCCCAGGGGAACTGTCTCTCTGGGGTACACACCCCCAGGGGAACTGTCTCTCTCTGGGGTACACACCCCCAGGGGAACTGTCTCTCTGGGGTACACACCCCCAGGGGACCTGTCTCTCTGGGGTACACACCCCCAGGGGAACTGTCTCTCTCTGGGGTACACACCCCCAGGGGAACTGTCTCTCTGGGGTACACACCCCCAGGGGAACTGTCTCTCTGGGGTACACACCCCCAGGGGAACTGTCTCTCTCTGGGGTACACACCCCCAGGGGAACTGTCTCTCTCTGGGGTACTCACCCCCAGGGGAACTGTCTCTCTCTGGGATACACACCCCCAGGGGAACTGTCTCTCTGGGGTACTCACCCCCAGGGGAACTGTCTCTCTGGGGTACTCACCCCCAGGGGAACTGTCTCTCTGGGATACACACCCCCAGGGGAACTGTCTCTCTGGGGTACACACCCCCAGGGGAACTGTCTCTCTGGGGTACACACCCCCAGGGGAACTGTCTCTCTCTGGGGTACACACCCCCAGGGGAACTGTCTCTCTCTGGGGTACACACCCCCAGGGGAACTGTCTCTCTCTGGGGTACACACCCCCAGGGGAACTGTCTCTCTCTGGGATACACACCCCCAGGGGAACTGTCTCTCTGGGGTACTCACCCCCAGGGGAACTGTCTCTCTGGGGTACTCACCCCCAGGGGAACTGTCTCTCTGGGGTACTCACCCCCAGGGGAACTGTCTCTCTCTGGGATACACACCCCCAGGGGAACTGTCTCTCTCTGGGGTACTCACCCCCAGGGGAACTGTCTCTCTCTGGGGTACTCACCCCCAGGGGAACTGTCTCTCTGGGGTACTCACCCCCAGGGGAACTGTCTCTCTGGGGTACTCACCCCCAGGGGAACTGTCTCTCTCTGGGATACACACCCCCAGGGGAACTGTCTCTCTGGGGTACTCACCCCCAGGGGAACTGTCTCTCTGGGGTACTCACCCCCAGGGGAACTGTCTCTCTCTGGGGTACACACCCCCAGGGGAACTGTCTCTCTCTGGGGTACACACCCCCAGGGGAACTGTCTCTCTCTGGGATACACACCCCCAGGGGAACTGTCTCTCTGGGGTACTCACCCCCAGGGGAACTGTCTCTCTGGGGTACTCACCCCCAGGGGAACTGTCTCTCTCTGGGATACACACCCCCAGGGGAACTGTCTCTCTCTGGGGTACTCACCCCCAGGGGAACTGTCTCTCTCCGGGATACACACCCCCAGGGGAACTGTCTCTCTCTGGGGTACTCACCCCCAGTGGAACTGTCTCTCTCTGGGGTACTCACCCCCAGGGGAACTGTCTCTCTCTGGGATACACACCCCCAGGGGAACTTTCTCTCTCTGGGGTACTCACCCCCAGGGGAACTGTCTCTCTCTGGGGTACTCACCCCCAGGGGAACTGTCTCTCTCTGGGATACACACCCCCAGGGGAACTGTCTCTCTCTGGGGTACTCACCCCCAGGGGAACTGTCTCTCTCTGGGATACACACCCCCAGGGGAACTGTCTCTCTCTGGGGTACTCACCCCCAGGGGAACTGTCTCTCTCTGGGATACACACCCCCAGGGGAACTGTCTCTCTCTGGGGTACACACCCCCAGGGGAACTGTCTCTCTCTGGGGTACTCACCCCCAGGGGAACTGTCTCTCTCCGGGATACACACCCCCAGGGGAACTGTCTCTCTCTGGGGTACACACCCCCAGGGGAACTGTCTCTCTCTGGGATACACACCCCCAGGGGAACTGTCTCTCTCTGGGATACACACCCCCAGGGGAACTGTCTCTCTCTGGGGTACTCACCCCCAGGGGAACTGTCTCTCTGGGGTACACACCCCCCCAGGGGAACTGTCTCTCTGGGGTACTCACCCCCAGGGGAACTGTCTCTCTCTGGGGTACTCACCCCCAGGGGAACTGTCTCTCTGGGGTACACACCCCCCCAGGGGAACTGTCTCTCTCTGGGGTACACACCCCCAGGGGAACTGTCTCTCTGGGGTTCACACCCCCCCAGGGGAACTGTCTCTCTCTGGGGTACTCACCCCCAGGGGAACTGTCTCTCTCTGGGGTACACACCCCCAGGGGAACTGTCTCTCTCTGGGGTACACTCCCCCAGGGGAACTGTCTCTCTCTGTGTTACACCCCCCCCAGGGGAACTGTCTCTCTGGGGTACACATCCCCCCAGGGGAACTGTCTCTCTGGGGTACACATCCCCCCAGGGGAGTGTTTCTCTGGGGTAGGGGTGAAGGATGATCTGCCAATCACACGTTACCAGGGAAGCGGTGGTGGATTCATCGATGATAAACATCAGATCAGATATCTGTTGCTTGGATATGAAAACAGTCAGACCTCCCGACGCCACAGCGATTCTGTGATAGAGATCGAAGCCTGAACGAGACTCATCCAGTAACCGGTTCAGCAAACTCCCCCTTTGTACAGCAAGCGGAGGGCTGAGTAGAAAATACACCTGTACACACAAAATACACCGATTATCATCATAAACAGGCCCCCACACACACTGACTCTCACTGGGGTACGGGTCCCACACACACTGACTCTCACTGGGGTACGGGTTCCACACACACTGACTCTCACTGGGGTACGGGTCCCACACACACTGACTCTCACTGGGATACGGGTTCCACACACACTGACTCTCACTGGGGTACGGGTTCCACACACACTGACTCTCACTGGGGTACGGGTTCCACACACACTGACTCTCACTGGGGTACGGGTTCCACACACACTGACTCTCACTGGGGTACGGGTCCCACACACACTGACTCTCACTGGGGTACGGGTCCCACACACACTGACTCTCACTGGGGTACGGGTCCCACACACACTGACTCTCACTGGGGTACGGGTTCCACACACACTGACTCTCACTGGGGTACGGGTCCCACACACACTGACCCTCACTGGGGTACGGGTTCCACACACACTGACTCTCACTGGGGTACGGGTCTCACACACACTGACTCTCACTGGGGTACGGGTTCCACACACACTGACTCTCACTGGGGTACGGGTTCCACACACACTGACTCTCACTGGGGTACGGGTCCCACACACACTGACTCTCACTGGGGTACGGGTT
Source organism: Mustelus asterias (assembly GCF_964213995.1). Lineage (NCBI taxonomy): Eukaryota > Metazoa > Chordata > Chondrichthyes > Carcharhiniformes > Triakidae > Mustelus > Mustelus asterias. The sequence goes on along the minus strand of NW_027591341.1, from coordinate 28,033 downwards.
CCACACACACTGACTCTCACTGGGATACGGGTCCCACACACACTGACTCTCACTGGGGTACGGGTTCCACACACACTGACTCTCACTGGGGTACGGGTCCCACACACACTGACTCTCACTGGGGTACGGGTTCCACACACACTGACTCTCACTGGGATACGGGTCCCACACACACTGACTCTCACTGGGGTACGGGTCCCACACACACTGACTCTCACTGGGGTACGGGTTCCACACACACTGACTCTCACTGGGGTACGGGTTCCACATACACTGACTCTCACTGGGGTCTGGGTCCCACACACACTGACTCTCACTGGGGTCTGGGTCCCACACACACTGACTCTCACTGGGGTACGGGTCCCACACACACTGACTCTCACTGGGGTACGGGTCCCACACACACTGACTCTCACTGGGGTACGGGTCCCACACACACTGACTCTCACTGGGGTACGGGTCCCACACACACTGACTCTCACTGGGGTACGGGTCCCACACACACTGACTCTCACTGGGGTACGGGTTCCACACACACTGACTCTCACTGGGGTACGGGTTCCACATACACTGACTCTCACTGGGGTACGGGTTCCACACACACTGACTCTCACTGGGATACGGGTCCCACACACACTGACTCTCACTGGGGTACGGGTCCCACACACACTGACTCTCACTGGGGTATGGGTTCCACACACACTGACTCTCACTGGGGTACGGGTCCCACACACACTGACTCTCACTGGGGTACGGGTCCCACACACACTGACTCTCACTGGGATACGGGTCCCACACACACTGACTCTCACTGGGGTACGGGTCCCACACACACTGACTCTCACTGGGGTACGGGTTCCACACACACTGACTCTCACTGGGGTACGGGTTCCACATACACTGACTCTCACTGGGGTCTGGGTCCCACACACACTGACTCTCACTGGGGTACGGGTCCCACACACACTGACTCTCACTGGGGTACAGGTTCCACACACACTGACTCTCACTGGGGTACGGGTTCCACACACACTGACTCTCACTGGGGTACGGGTCCCACACACACTGACTCTCACTGGGGTACGGGTCCCACACACACTGACTCTCACTGGGGTATGGGTTCCACACACACTGACTCTCACTGGGGTACGGGTCCCACACACACTGACTCTCACTGGGGTACGGGTTCCACACACACTGACTCTCACTGGGGTACGGGTCCCACACACACTGACTCTCACTGGGGTACGGGTCCCACACACACTGACTCTCACTGGGGTACGGGTCCCACACACACTGACTCTCACTGGGGTACGGGTCCCACACACACTGACTCTCACTGGGGTACGGGTCCCACACACACTGACTCTCACTGGGGTACGGGTTCCACACACACTGACTCTCACTGGGGTACGGGTCCCACACACACTGACTCTCACTGGGGTACGGGTTCCACACACACTGACTCTCACTGGGGTACGGATCCCACACACACTGACTCTCACTGGGGTACGGGTTCCACACACACTGACTCTCACTGGGGTACGGGTTCCACACACACTGACTCTCACTGGGGTACGGGTTCCACACACACTGACTCTCACTGGGGTACGGGTTCCACACACACTGACTCTCACTGGGGTACGGGTCCCACACACACTGACTCTCACTGGGGTATGGGTCCCCCACACACACTGACTCTCACTGGGGTACGGGTTCCACACACACTGACTCTCACTGGGGCACGGGTTCCACACACACTGACTCTCACTGGGGTACGGGTTCCACACACACTGACTCTCACTGGGGTACGGGTCCCACACACACTGACTCTCACTGGGGTACGGGTCCCACACACACTGACTCTCACTGGGGTACGGGTTCCACACACACTGACTCTCACTGGGGTACGGGTTCCACACACACTGACTCTCACTGGGGTACGGGTCCCACACACACTGACTCTCACTGGGGTACGGGTCCCACACACACTGACCCTCACTGGGGTACGGGTTCCACACACACTGACTCTCACTGGGGCACGGGTTCCACACACACTGACTCTCACTGGGGTACGGGTTCCACACACACTGACTCTCACTGGGGTACGGGTTCCACACACACTGACTCTCACTGGGGTACGCGTTCCACACACACTGACTCTCACTGGGGTACGCGTTCCACACACACTGACTCTCACTGGGGTACGGGTCCCACACACACTGACTCTCACTGGGGTACGGGTTCCACACACACTGACTCTCACTGGGGTACGGGTCCCACACACACTGACTCTCACTGGGGTACGGGTTCCACACACACTGACTCTCACTGGGGTACGTGTCCCACACACACTGACTCTCACTGGGGTGTGGGTTCCACACACACTGACTCTCACTGGGGTACGGGTCCCACACACACTGACTCTCACTGGGTTCCACACACACTGACTCTCACTGGGGTACGGGTCCCACACACACTGACTCTCACTGGGGTACGGGTCCCACACACACTGACTCTCACTGGGGTACGGGTTCCACACACACTGACTCTCACTGGGGTCTGGGTTTGTTAGCGGACAACAAATTGATGAAGTTATGGATATAATATGAAACAGGCCAAACTGCGCTCAGAACCCCTCCGTTAAAGATTAAAAGGGACAGATCCAGACAAACAGGCAAAAGGCATGCTTTTAAAATGCAAACAAGGTCCAACACATAAAGGGGGCCGGACAGGGGGGCACCAAAGGAAACCCATCTCCATCAAATCAGCACCACTGATCTAATCAAGTGATCAGGATGTGGAGATGCTGGCGTTGGACTGGGGTAAACACAGTAAGAAGTTTAACAACACCAGGTTAAAGTCCAACAGGTTTATTTGGTAGCAAAAGCCACACAAGCTTTCGGAGCTCCAAGCCCCTTCTTCAGGTGAGCCCCTTTTTCACATATCTCACATATTTCACATATCCGGGCGCAAACCTGGATAGGAGTCGCCCAGAGCAGGATCAGACTCTGACAGACTTTAAAAATAATATTGTCCAGAGCATGGGGACCTGAGCAGGAGGCAGTTTACACCCACCTAAAACCAGAACTACTGGCAGCCGCTGCTGCCAAAGCTGCAGCTGGGGAAGCCCTCCCGCAGGGAGCTGCCATCACCACTCCACCCACGGAAGAGGTGGACATCTGTAAACTCCAGGGTAGCGCTGACCCGGGCGAGGTGGCACGGTGGGAGCAGGCAGGGGCGTCCCTAGATCAGAATGGGGTGTGGCGCAGAGGGCACCAGGTAGTTGCCCCTTCATTCATACAGGCTGAACCACTCCGACTCCACCACGAACCGGACCACTCCGGCCGGGATGGGACCCCGGCCCGCTTATCAGCTGATTGGTGATGCCCAGGGATGGGGCGAGATGTAGCTAAACACTGCCAAAGATGTATTATATGCGCTCAGCATAACCCCGGTCGGCCCCTGAAAGTTAAATTAGCTCACCAACCCAGACCAAAGGGAACTTGGGAAAACCTCCAAATTGATTTGATCGGCCCCCTACCCACCAGCCGCGGGAAGAAGTACTGCCTAGTCCTCATAGACCAGTTCACCCGGTGGGTAGAAGCCTTTCCAACTCGGGATTGCGGGGCGACCACTGTAACCCACATCCTGGCATCCGAAATAATACCAAGGTGGGGAGTCCCGCTGCAACTGGACTCCGACCAGGGGACACACTTTACAGGCAAGGTGATGAAGCACGCTTGCAAAGCCCTAGGAATCCGACAGCGATTCCACATCCCATACAACCCTCAAAGTGCTGGAATGGTCGAGCGGATGAACCGCACTGTGGATAGTTTGGAGGGATGTCAGAAGTTGCAGCGAGACATAGATAGAATGCAAGACTGGGCGGAGAAGTGGCAGATGGACTTCAACCCGGATAAGTGTGTAGTGATCCATTTTGGCAGATCCAATGGGATGAAGCAGCAGTATAATATGAAGGGTGCCATTCTTAGCAGTGTAGAGGATCAGAAGGACCTTGGGGTCCGGGTCCATAGGACTCTTAAATCGGCCTCGCAGGTGGAGGATGCGGTCAAGAAGGCGTACGGCGTACTGGCCTTCATTAATCGAGGGATTGAGTTTAGGAGTCGGGAGATAATGCTGCAGCTTTATAGGACCCTGGTTAGACCCCACTTGGAGTACTGCGCGCAGTTCTGGTCACCTCATTACAGGAAAGATGTTGAAGCCATTGAAAGGGTGCAGAGGAGATTTACAAGGATGTTGCCTGGATTGGGGGGCATGCCTTATGAGGATAGGTTGAGGGAGCTTGGTCTCTTCTCCCTGGAGAGACGAAGGATGAGAGGTGACCTGATAGAGGTTTACAAGATGTTGAGAGGTCTGGATAGGGTAGACTCTCAGAGGCTATTTCCAAGGGCTGAAATGGTTGCTACGAGAGGACACAGGTTTAAGGTGCTGGGGGGTAGGTACAGAGGAGATGTCAGGGGTAAGTTTTTCACTCAGAGGGTGGTGGGTGAGTGGAATCGGCTGACGTCGGTGGTGGTGGAGGCAAACTCGTTGGGGTCTTTTAAGAGACTTCTGGATGAGTACATGGGATTTCATGGGATTGAGGGCTACAGATAGGCCTAGAGGTAGGGATATGATCGGCGCAACTTGTGGGCCGAAGGGCCTGTTTGTGCTGTGGCTTTCTATGTTCTATGTTCTATAAAAATGCGGTAGCCAAATCCATCGCAGAGACAGGTCAGGGGTGGGTAGATGTCCTTCCTTGTATTTTGATGCGCCTACGGGCCACCCCAGGTCGTACCGTAGGGCTCACCCCGTTTGAGCTAATGACTGGGAGGGCAATGCGACTCCCAGAAAACATTGCCGTGGGGGGAAGAAATGGCACCCCTTCGGGGCAAAATCAAGAGATATGTACAGCAACTAGACTTACAGCTCCGAGATCTACACCACGCAGCCAGAGACCAGCAAGCCATTAGAGACCAGGCTAGAGATCAAAATGTCAGTCACACCACCACCCTCCCCCAAGTAGGGACCGACCCGGGGTTTGCACCAAAATGGATCGGACCCCACGAGATTATCCTGACCAGCGACACATGAGCCTGTGTCGATGTTCAGGGAAAGGGCGGCTGGAAACATTGGTCACAATTAAAATCCTCCCACCACGGGAAAGAGACGGGACAGACTGACTGTAAAGACAGGGGTGCTCCGACCACTCTGCGTATTGGCCCCTAACCATCTTTGTCCCGACAGCGGAGGTCGGACTTTTATTTTTGGCACAAAGGAGTCGTGCGCCGACCACGGATGTGTATATGTATATCGGAATATAAACATGACTAGATAAATAGATTAAGTTAGTCATTTGATATCAATCTAACGTCTGGTGGCCACCAGGTTTTATATATCCTCCCCCAACCCCCTCTCCAGGACCATGTGGACCACTTGGAGGATGATCCTCACTGCGACCTTCCTGATGAGTGTTGCCTTCCGGGGCTACACCGCCTATCAACAATCCCACAGAATAATGTTCAACACA
>NW_027591341.1:0-15000 GCF_964213995.1 Mustelus asterias | reverse complement strand
CTAACCGAAGTCACGGCCATCTCAAGGCATGGCGTGATGTCAAGCGCCTCCCTCTCGGGATGCAAACAAAGGGGAGAGATAACCATTTGCCCTCACCCACTGGGACAAGGAGAGGCAGCTGAATGTGGGTTCAATCAAACACAGGGCTGTACTCCGGAAATCATACCGACAGATCCACACTTTGCCCGGGCAGGATATGGAGGACGAGGCAGGTACTGCGGAGCCACAACAAAGGCATCCTTTGTATAGAACAGGCTGACATGTCCAATCCCCAGCCCAAACTTTAGCTTCACCCCTCGCAGACCAGTCACCATTGGCCAGGCCCACATCACCAACATTGGAAGTAGGCAGACTCTGACACTTACTGCCACGTACCCACTGAGAGATGACCTCAAATACGACCGAGAGCCAGAACAGGCTCCCATCCCACACCTAGCCCAAGTGCTGAGGGAGCTCTGCCTCAAAGTGGGACACTCCGTCCCGCTGTACCACCAATTACAGTCACACATCAAAACCCGAGAGCACGACACAGAGTCAGCCCGACAGAGACAAACATGGGCACAGAGGGTCTGGGGCCTAAACGTAAACATTCACCCCTGGATCCGGATAATCTCACATGTACTGGTCACTATCCAATTTATACTCGCAATATCTTGGGGAATAGTGACGTGTTAAACATACCGCCAACACAAGAAAACCAAAGCACAAAGAAAACGAATCAGAACGATTGGCGAGGTGGGGCGACTGACCGATCGAGAGGGTTTCTCCCGCGTACACCTAATCTGACAAACCTCGGGGCTCCCCTAAACTGCAGGACTTGCAGCGTGCAGAGACAGGGAGCTCCGGACACAAAATATGTTCAAGTGGAAAATCGGTCTGAGGGAGGGAGACAAGTCCGCTCCCGACCGACAGGGGGGAACTGTTAGCGGACAATAAATTGATGAAGTTACGGATATAATATGAAACAGGCCAAACTGCGCTCAGAACCCCTCCATTAAAGATTAAAAGGGACAGATCCAGACAAACAGGCAAAAGGCATGCTTTTAAAATGCAAACAAGGTCCAACACATAAAAGGGAGCCAGACAGGGGGGCACCAAAGGAAACCCATCTCCATCAAATCAGCACCACTGATCTAATCAAGTGATATCAGGAAGCCTTCTTAGCCTCCAAAGACTTCCTGAGATCAGCCAAACACCCATTGATAAACCCATCGGACAGAAACGATTACCATACCTAAACATTGATACTCTACTTAAAACATCAAACAGAATGGCCAGAGTCAAATACTGTAAACAAAACATTAACATTTGAATCATAACATAAGAACATAAGAAATAGGAGCAGGAGTAGGCCATCTAGCCCCTCGAGCCTGCCCCGCCATTCAATAAGATCATGGCTGATCTGACGTGGATCAGTACCACTTACCCGCCTGATCCCCATAACCCTTAATTCCCTTACCGATCAGGAATCCATCCATCCGCGCTTTAAACATATTCAGCGAGGTAGCCTCCACCACCTCAGTGGGCAGAGAATTCCAGAGATTCACCACTCTCTGGGAGAAGAAGTTCCTCCTCAACTCTGTCTTAAACCGACCCCCCTTTATTTTGAGGCTGTGTCCTCTAGTTTTAACTTCCTTACTAAGTGGAAAGAATCTCTCCGCCTCCACCCTATCCAGCCCCCGCATTATCTTATAAGTCTCCATAAGATCCCCCCTCATCCTTCTAAACTCCAACGAGTACAAACCCAATCTCCTCAGCCTCTCCTCATAATCCAAACCCCTCATCTCCGGTATCAACCTGGTGAACCTTCTCTGCACTCCCTCCAATGCCAATATATCCTTCCTCATATAAGGGGACCAATACTGCACACAGTATTCCAGCTGCGGCCTCACCAATGCCCTGTACAGGTGCATCAAGACATCCCTGCTTTTATATTCTATCCCCTTCGCAATATAGGCCAACATCCCATTTGCCTTCTTGATCACCTGTTGTACCTGCAGACTGGGCTTTTGCGTCTCATGCACAAGGACCCCCAGGTCCCTTTGCACGGTAGCATGTTTTAATTTGTTTCCATTGAGATAGTAATCCCATTTGTTATTATTTCCTCCAAAATGTATAACCTCGCATTTATCAACGTTATACTCCATTTGCCATATCCTCGCCCACTCACTCAGCCTGTCCAAATCTCTCTGCAGATCTTCTCCGTCCTCCACACGATTCACTTTTCCACTTATCTTTGTGTCGTCTGCAAACTTCGTTACCCTACACTCCGTCCCCTCCTCCAGATCATCTATATAAATGGTAAATAGTTGCGGCCCGAGTACCGATCCCTGCGGCTCGCCACTAGTTACCTTCCTCCAACCGGAAAAACACCCATTTATTCCGACTCTTTGCTTCCTGTCGGATAGCCAGTCCCCAATCCACTTTAACACACTACCCCCAACTCCGTGTGCCCTAATCTTCTTCAGCAACCTTTTATGGGGCACCTTATCAAACGCCTTTTGGAAATCCAAAAACACCGCATCCACCGGTTCTCCTCCATCAACCGCCCTAGTCACATCTTCATAAAAATCCAACATGTTCGTCAAGCACGACTTTCCCCTCATGAATCCATGCTGCGTCTGATTGATCGAACCATTTCTATCCAGATGCCCTGCTATCTCCTCTTTAATAATGGATTCCAGCATTTTCCCTACTACAGACGTTAAGCTGACCGGCCTATAGTTACCCGCCTTTTGTCTCCTTCCTTTTTTAAACAGCGGCGTAACATTAGCCGTTTTCCAATCAACCGGCACTACCCCAGAATGCAACGAGTTTTGATAAATAATCACTAACGCATCCACTATTACCTCTGACATTTCTTTCAATACCCTGGGATGCATTCCATCCGGACCCGGGGACTTGTCCACCTTCAGTCCCATTAGTCTACCCAGCACTGCCTCTCTGGTAACATTAATCGTATTAAGTATTTCTCCTGCTGCCAACCCTCTATCGTTAATATTTGGCAAACTATTTGTGTCCTCCACCGTGAAGACCGACACAAAAAACTTATTTAAAGACTCAGCCATATCCTCATTTCCCACTATTAACTCCCCCCTCTCGTCCTCCAAGGGTCCAACATTCACTCTAGCCACTCTATTCCTTTTTATATATTTATAAAAACTTTTACTATCATTTTTTATATTAATTGCTAGCCTAGCTTCATAGTCTATCCTTCCTTTCTTTATCACTTTCTTAGTCTCTCTTTGTTGTTTCTTAAATTTTTCCCAATCACTTGTTTCTCCACTATTTTTGGCCACTCTGTACGCAGCTGTTTTTATTTTAATACTCTCCTTTATTTCCTTCGTTATCCACGGCTGGTTCTCCCTTTTCTTACAATCCTTGTTTTTTGCTGGAATATACTTTTGCTGAGAACTGAAAAGGATCTCCTTAAAAATCCTCCACTGTTCCTCAGCTATCCTACCTGCCAGCCTGCTCTCCCAGTCTACCTTAGCCAATTCATCCCTCATCCTATCATATTTCCCTCTGTTCAAACAGAGGACACTGGTTTGGGACCAAACTTTCTCCTCTTCCATCTGAATCAGAAATTCGACCATATTGTGGTCACTAGACCCAAGAGGGTCCTTCACAATAAGTTCCTTAATTCTACCTACCTCGTTACACAATACCAGATCCAAAATAGCTCGTTCCCTCGTCGGTTCCGTAACATGCTGTTCAAGGAAACTATCCCGACAGCATTCTAAGAACTCTTCCTCCATTCCACCCTTACCGACTTGAGTCTGCCAGTCAATGCGCATGTTGAAGTCCCCCATGATTATTGCCGTTCCGTTTTTACACGCATCCCTTATCTGCTTGTTTATAGCCCTCCCTACCTCAACATTATTATTTGGGGGCCTATATACCACACCTACTAGCGTCTTTCTCCCTCTACTATTCCTCATCTCTACCCATAACGATTCCACGTTTTGTTCCTCAGAGCCTATGTCATCCCTCAGTACTACCCTGATATTATCTCTTATTAATAGCGCGACCCCACCACCTTTTCCTTCCTGTCTATTCTTCCTAAACGCCTTATACCCCTGGATATTCATCTCCCAGTCCTGGTCACCTTTCAGCCACGTTTCTGTAATGGCCACTAGATCGTACCCACTTGTGCTGATTTGCACCATCAACTCATTTACCTTGTTCCGAATGCTTCGTGCATTCAGGCAAAGTGTCCTTATTCCAGCTTTTATCTGGACCCGCTTTGATGAGTCGCGAACACCCTCTCCCTCTACTCCCTGATCTAAATTACCGCCTTCATTCACTTGCACCCTCTCCTCTACCATTAATTTTGTAATTCCCCTTACCCCTGCATCCTCCCCCCCATCAATTAGTTCCTTGATCCTAGTCAACTCTTCTAGCTCCCCTCCCCCCAACCTATCCAGTTTAAATTCTCCCCAGTAGCCTTAGCCAACCTACCGGCCAGGATATTGGTCCCCTTGTGATTCAAGTTCCACCCGTTTTTTGTATACAGATCACCCCTGCCCCTAAAGAGGTCCCAATGGTCCAGGAACCTGAATCCCTGCCCAATGCACCAGTCCCTCAGCCACACATTCATCTTCCACCTCACTCCATTCCTGCCCTCACCTTCCCGTGGCACAGGCAGTGTGTCAGAGTTCGAGTATAACTGTAGCACATTGCGGCAGGCGTTCAGAGTGCTTTCGGGACAGTGCTGTTTGTATATCCTGATTGCACCTCCGTCGACGTTAATAAAGCTGTACCGCTGTTGAACCCGACTCTGAGTCTGAAGTGGTCGTGGTCGCCCACTCGCGCTAACAGGTTCCCACACACACTGACTCTCACTGGGGTACAGGTTCCCACACACACTGACTCTCACTGGGGTACGGGTTCCACACACACTGACTCTCACTGGGGTACGGGTCCCACACACACTGACTCTCACTGGGGTACGGGTCCCACAGACACTGACTCTCACTGGGGTACGGGTTCCACACACACTGACTCTCACTGGGGTACGGGTCTCACACACACTGACTCTCACTGGGGTACGGGTCCCACACACACTGACTCTCACTGGGGTACGGGTCCCACACACACTGACTCTCACTGGGGTACGGGTCCCACACACACTGACTCTCACTGGGGTACGGGTCCCACACACACTGACTCTCACTGGGGTACGGGTCCCACACACACTGACTCTCACTGGGGTAGGGGTCCCACACACACTGACTCTCACTGGGGTACGGGTTCCACACACACTGACTCTCACTGGGGTACGGGTTCCACACACACTGACTCTCACTGGGGTACGGGTTCCACACACACTGACTCTCACTGGGGTACGGGTCCCACACACTGACTCTCACTGGGGTACGGGTCCCACACACACTGACTCTCACTGGGGTACGGGTCCCACACACACTGACTCTCACTGGGGTACGGGTTCCATACACACTGACTCTCACTGGGTACGGGTTCCACACACACTGACTCTCACTGGGGTACGGGTTCCACACACACTGACTCTCACTGGGGTACGGGTCCCACACACACTGACTCTCACTGGGGTACGGGTCCCACACACTGACTCTCACTGGGGTACGGGTCCCACACACACTGACTCTCACTGGGGTACGGGTTCCACACACACTGATCCTCACTGGGGTACGGGTTCCACACACACTGACTCTCACTGGGGTACGGGTTCCACACACACTGACTCTCACTGGGGTACGGGTTCCACACACACTGACTCTCACTGGGGTACGGGTCCCACAAACTGACTCTCACTGGGGTACGGGTCCCACACACACTGACTCTCACTGGGGTACGGGTCCCACACACACTGACTCTCACTGGGGTACGGGTTCCATACACACTGACTCTCACTGGGTACGGGTTCCACACACACTGACTCTCACTGGGGTACGGGTTCCACACATACTGACTCTCACTGGGGTACGGGTCCCACACACACTGACTCTCACTGGGGTACGGGTCCCACACACTGACTCTCACTGGGGTACGGGTCCCACACACACTGACTCTCACTGGGGTACGGGTCCCACACACACTGACTCTCACTGGGGTACGGGTTCCATACACACTGACTCTCACTGGGGTACGGGTTCCACACACACTGACTCTCACTGGGGTACGGGTTCCACACACACTAACTCTCACAGGGGTACGGGTTCCACACACACTGACTCTCACTGGGGTACGGGTCCCACACACACTGACTCTCACAGGGGTACGGGTTCCACACACACTGACTCTCACTGGGGTATGGTTTCCACACACACTGACTCTCACTGGGGTACGGGTTCCACACACACTGACTCTCACTGGGGTACGGGTTCCACACACACTGACTCTCACTGGGGTGCGGGTCCCACACACACTGACTCTCACTGAGGTACGGGTTCCACACACACTGACTCTCACTGGGGTACAGGTTCCACACACACTGACTCTCACTGGGGTACGGGTTCCACACACACTGACTCTCACAGGGGTACGGGTCCCACACACACTGACTCTCACTGGGGTACGGGACCCACACACACTGAGCTCACTGGGGTACGGGTTCCACACACACTGACTCTCACTGGGTACGGGTTCCACACACACTGACTCTCACTGGGGTACGGGTTCCACACACACTGACTCTCACTGGGATATGGGTTCCACACACACTGACTCTCACTGGGGTACCGGTTCCACACACACTGACTCTCACTGGGTACGGGTTCCACACACACTGACTCTCACTGGGTACGGGTTCCACACACACTGACTCTCACTCGGGTACGGGTCCCACACACACTGACTCTCACTGGGGTATGGGTTCCACACACACTGACTCTCACTGGGGTACGGGTTCCACACACACTGACTCTCACTGGGGTACGGGTCCCACACACACTGACTCTCACTGGGGTACGGGTCCCACACACACTGACTCTCACTGGGGTACGGGTTCCACACACACTGACTCTCACTGGGATATGGGTTCCACACACACTGACTCTCACTGGGGTACGGGTTCCACACACACTGACTCTCACTGGGTACGGGTTCCACACACACTGACTCTCACTGGGTACGGGTTCCACACACACTGACTCTCACTGGGGTACGGGTCCCACACACACTGACTCTCACTGGGGTATGGGTTCCACACACACTGACTCTCACTGGGGTATGGGTTCCACACACACTGACTCTCACTGGGGTATGGGTCCCACACACACTGACTCTCACTGGGGTATGGGTCCCACACACACTGACTCTCACTGGGGTACGGGTTCCACACACACTGACTCTCACTGGGGTACGGGTCCCACACACACAGACTCTCACTGGGGTACGGGTTCCACACACACTGACTCTCACTGGGGTACGGGTCCCACACACACTGACTCTCACTGGGGTACGGGTCCCACACACACTGACTCTCACTGGGGTATGGGTTCCACACACACTGACTCTCACTGGGGTATGGGTTCCACACACACTGATTCTCACTGGGGTATGGGTCCCACACACACTGACTCTCACTGGGGTAAGGGTCCCACACACACTGACTCTCACTGGGGTACGGGTTCCACACACACTGACTCTCACTGGGGTACGGGTCCCACACACACTGACTCTCACTGGGGTACGGGTCCCACACACACTGACTCTCACTGGGGTATGGGTTCCACACACACTGACTCTCACTGGGGTATGGGTCCCACACACACTGACTCTCACTGGGGTATGGGTTCCACACACACTGACTCTCACTGGGGTATGGGTTCCACACACACTGACTCTCACTGGGGTATGGGTCCCACACACACTGACTCTCACTGGGGTATGGGTCCCACACACACTGACTCTCACTGGGTATGGGTCCCACACACTGACTCTCACTGGGTATGGGTCCCACACACTGACTCTCACTGGGGTACGGGTCCCACACACACTGACTCTCACTGGGGTACGGCTTCCACACACACTGACTCGCACTGGGGTACGGGTCCCACACACACTGACTCTCACTGGGGTACGGGTCCCACACACACTGACTCTCACTGGGGTACGGGTCCCACACACACTGACTCACACTGGGGTACGGGTCCCACACACACTGACTCTCACTGGGGTACGGGTCCCACACACACTGACTCTCAGTGGGGTACGGGTTCCACACACACTGACTCTCACTGGGGTACGGGTTCCACACACACTGACTCTCACTGGGGTACGGGTCCCACACACACTGACTCTCACTGGGGTACGGGTTCCACACACACTGACTCTCACTGGGATACGGGTCCCACACACACTGACTCTCACTGGGGTACGGGTTCCACACACACTGACTCTCACTGGGGTACGGGTTCCACACACACTGACTCTCACTGGGGTACGGGTTCCACACACACTGACTCTCACTGGGGTACGGGTTCCACACACACTGACTCTCACTGGGGTACGGGTTCCACACACACTGACTCTCACTGGGGTACGGGTTCCACACACACTGACTCTCACTGGGGTACGGGTTCCACACACACTGACTCTCACTGGGGTACGGGTCCCACACACACTGACTCTCACTGGGGTACGGGTCCCACACACACTGACTCTCACTGGGGTACGGGTCCCACACACACTGACTCTCACTGGGGTACGGGTCCCACACACACTGACTCTCACTGGGGTACGGGTTCCACACACACTGACTCTCACTGGGGCACGGGTCCCCCACACACTGACTCTCACTGGGGTACGGGTCGCACACACTGACTCTCACTGGGGTACCGCTGACCTGGGAGCCAGTTTCCTGGATCAGTGCCCTGATTGTTGTCTCCAGGTAGCGATCCTTCGCTGGGGAATCAGTGAACACATGGATCTGTGAATTTGGGGGTGAGTTTGTCAGAGCGAGCTGGAACACAAGTAAACAAAATTTATTTATAATGATTAATCGCGGTTACTGTTCCTGAAGAAACTCATCCAGACAGAACATTGGAAACCTCCCCTTTAACAGGAGTGTGAGTGAGAGAGAGAGAGGGTTAGAGAGACCCCCCCAGGTACAGGAGTGTGTGAGAGAGAGAGAGGGTTCGAGAGACCTCCCCAGATACAGGAGTGTGTGTGAGAGAGGGTTAGAGAGACCTCCCCAGGTACAGGATTGTGTGTGAGAGAGGGTTAGAGAGGCCTCCCAGATATAGGAGGCTGTGAGAGAGAGGGTTAGAGCGGCCTCCCCAGATACAGGAGTGTGTGTGAGAGAGAGAGGGTTAGAGAGACCTCCCCAGATACAGGAGTGTGAGAGAGAGAGAGGGTTAGAGAGACCTCCCCAGGTACAGGAATGTGTGAGAGAGAGAGAGGGTTAGAGAGACCTCCCCAGGTCCAGGAGTGTGAGAGAGAGAGAGGGTTAGAGAGACCTCCCCAGGTACAGGAATGTGTGAGAGAGAGAGAGGGTTAGAGAGACCTCCCCAGATACAGGAGTGTGTGTGAGAGAGAGAGGGTTAGAGAGACCTCCCCAGATACAGGAGTGTGTGTGTGAGAGAGAGAGGGTTAGAGAGACCTCCCCAGATACAGGAGTGTGTGTGAGAGGGAGGGTTAGAGAGACCTCCCCAGATACAGGAGTGTGTGAGCGAGAGAGAGGGTTAGAGAGACCTCCCCAGGTCCAGGAGTGTGAGAGAGAGAGAGAGAGGGTTAGAGAGAGCACCCCAGTACAGGAATGTGTGAGAGAGAGAGGGTTAGAGAGACCTCCCCAGATACAGGAGTGTGAGTGTGAGAGAGGGTTAGAGAGACTTCCCCAGGTCCAGGAGTGTGAGAGAGAGAGAGAGAGGGTTAGAGAGACCTCCCCAGATACAGGAGTGTGAGTGTGAGAGAGAGAGGGTTAGAGAGACCTCCCCAGATACAGGAGTGTGTGAGAGAGAGAGGGTTAGAGACACCTCCCCAGATACAGGAGTGAGTGAGAGAGAGGGTTAGAGAGGCCTCCCCAGATACAGGAGTGTGTGTGAGAGAGAGAGGGTTAGAGAGACCTCCCCAGAAGGAAGGGCCGTGGATGTTGTCTATATGGATTTCAGTAAGGCATTTGACAAAGTCCCACATGGCAGGTTGTTTAAGAAGGTTAAGGCTCATGGGATACAAGGAGAAGTGGCTCGATGGGTGGAGAACTGGCTTGGCCATAGGAGACAGAGGGTAGTGGTCGAAGGGTCTTTTTCCGGCTGGAGGTCTGTGACCAGTGGTGTTCCGCAGGGCTCTGTACTGGGACCTCTGCTATTTGTGATATATATAAATGATTTGGAAGAAGGTGTAACTGGTGTAATCAGCAAGTTTGCGGATGACACGAAGATGGCTGGACTTGCGGATAGCGAAGAGCATTGTCGGGCAATACAGCAGGATATAGATAGGCTGGAAAATTGGGCGGAGAGGTGGCAGATGGAGTTTAATCTGGATAAATGCGAAGTGATGCATTTTGGAAGAAATAATGTAGGGAGGAGTTATACAATAAATGGCAGAGTCATCAGGAGTATAGAAACACAGAGGGACCTCGGTGTGCAAGTCCACAAATCCTTGAAGGTGGCAGCACAGGTGGAGAAGGTGGTGACGAAGGCATATGGTATGCTTGCCTTTATAGGACGGGGTATAGAGTATAAAAGCTGGAGTCTGATGATGCAGCTGTATAGAACGCTGGTTAGGCCACATTTGGAGTACTGCATCCAGTTCTGGTCGCCGCACTACCAGAAGGACGTGGAGGCATTGGAGAGAGTGCAGAGAAGGTTTACCAGGATGTTGCCTGGTATGGAGGGTCTTAGCTACGAGGAGAGATTGGGTAGACTGGGGTTGTTCTCCCTGGAAAGACGGAGAATGAGGGGAGATCTAATAGAGGTATACAAGATTATGAAGGGTATAGATAGGGTGAACAGTGGGAAGCTTTTTCCCAGGTCGGAGGTGACGATCACGAGGGGTCACGGGCTCAAGCTGAGAGGGGCGAGGTATAACTCAGATATCAGAGGGATGTTTTTTACACAGAGGGTGGTGGGGGCCTGGAATGCGCTGCCAAGTAGGGTGGTGGAGGCAGGCACGCTGACATCGTTTAAGACTTACCTGGATAGTCACATGAGCAGCCTGGGAATGGAGGGATACAAACGATTGGTCTAGTTGGACCAATGAGCGGCACAGGCTTGGAGGGCCGAAGGGCCTGTTTCCTGTGTTGTACTGTTCTTTGTTCTTTGTGAGAGAGAGAGGGTTAGAGAGACCTCCCCAGATACAGGAGTGTGAGGGAGAGAGAGAGGGTTCGAGAGACCTCCCCAGATACAGGAGGGTGAGGGAGAGAGAGAGAGGGTTCGAGAGACATCCCCAGATACAGGAGTGTGTGAGAGAGAGAGGGTTAGAGAGAGCACCCCAGGTACAGGAGTGTGTGTGAGAGAGAGAGGGTTAGAGAGACCTCCCCAGATATAGGAGTGTGTGTGAGAGAGAAGGTTAGAGAGACCTCCCCAGATACAGGAGTGTGTGAGAGAGAGAAGGTTAGAGAGACCTCCCCAGATATAGGAGGGTGTGAGAGAGAGAGAAGGTTAGAGAGACCTCCCCAGATACAGGAGTGTGTGTGAGAGAGAAGGTTAGAGAGACCTCCCCAGATACAGGAGTGTGTGAGAGAGAGAGGGTTAGAGAGACCTCCCCAGATACAGGAGTGTGTGTGAGAGAGAAGGTTAGAGAGACCTCCCCAGATACAGGAGTGTGTGAGAGAGAGAGGGTTAGAGAGACCTCCCCAGATATAGGAGGGTGTGAGAGAGAGAGAAGGTTAGAGAGACCTCCCCAGATACAGGAGTGTGTGAGAGAGAAGGTTAGAGAGACCTCCCCAGATGCAGGAGTGTGTGTGAGAGAGAGGGTTAGAGAGACCTCCCCAGATACAGGAGTGCGTGTGAGAGAGAGAGGGTTAGAGAGACCTCCCCAGATACAGGAGTGTGTGAGAGAGAAGGTTAGAGAGACCTCCCCAGATACAGGAGTGTGTGTGAGAGAGAAGGTTAGAGAGACCTCCCCAGATATAGGAGGGTGTGAGAGAGAGAAGGTTAGAGAGACCTCCCCAGATACAGGAGTGTGTGAGAGAGAAGGTTAGAGAGACCTCCCCAGATGCAGGAGTGTGTGTGAGAGAGAGGGTTAGAGAGACCTCCCCAGATACAGGAGTGTGTGAGAGAGAGAGAGGGTTAGAGAGACCTCCCCAGATACAGGAGTGTGAGAGAGAGAGAGAGAGGGTTAGAGAGACCTCCCCAGGTACAGGAGTGTGTGAGAGAGAGAGGGTTAGAGAGACCTCCCCAGATACAGGAGGGTGAGAGAGAGAGAGAGAGGGTTAGAGAGACTTCCCCAGATACAGGAGTGTGAGAGAGAGAGAGAGAGGGTTAGAGAGACTTCCCCAGATACAGGAGTGTGAGAGAGAGAGAGGGTTAGAGAGACTTCCCCAGATACAGGAGTGTGTGAGAGAGAGAGGGTTAGAGAGACCTCCCCAGATACAGGAGTGTGAGAGAGAGAGAGAGAGGGTTAGAGAGACTTCCCCAGATACAGGAGTGTGAGAGAGAGAGAGAGAGGGTTAGAGAGTCCTCCCCAGATACAGGAGGGTGAGGGAGAATCCTGCAGGCACAGCAGGAGTGTCTGCGACTGGCCTGTAAGGCACTGAGGCTCATTCCCGATCCTCCGCTCCCTCCAGACGCTGTGAGTGAAGTGAGTTTCTGTTTGAAATCAGCTGAGTTCGTTGTTTTAAAAACCGGCCCAAATTCTGCAGGAGAATGTGATTCGAAATATTCAATATTCTGTATCATTTCAGGGCCCCAACCCCTCACCCACCCATCATCCCCACCCCCACACACCCCCACCCACACACACCCCCACACACACCCCCACCCACACCTCCACACACACCCCCACCCCCACCCCCACACCCCCCACCCCACCCCCACACACACCCACACCCCCACCCACACACCCCCCACACACCCCCACCCATCCCCTCACACACCCACACACCCCCACACACCCCCCACACCCCCACTCCCACACCCCCACCCCCACACACCCCCACTCCCCCACACGCCCACCCACACACACCCCCACATACCCCCACCCCCACACACCCCCACCCCCACACACCCCCTCACACCCCCACACACACACACACCCACTCCCCACCCCCACACACCCACACACACCCCCACACACCCCCACCCCCACCCCCACACACCCCCACCCCCACACACCCCCTCACACCCCACCAACACACACACCCACTCCCCCACCCCCACACACCCCCACCCACACCCCCTCACACCCCCACCCCCACACAACCCCACACACCCCCACTCCCCCACACCCCCACCCACACACACCCACACACCCCCACCCATCCCCTCACACCCCCACCCACACCCCCACACACCCGCACCCACACCCCAACCCCCTCACACCCCCACCCCCTCACACCCACACATCCCCACCCACACCCCCACCCCCACACAACTCCACCCCCCACACCCCCACCCACACCCCCACACACCCCCACCTCCTACACCCCCCACCCCCTCACACCCCCACACACCCCCACCCCCACACACACCCCCTCCCACACCCCCACACACCCCCCCACCCCCACACACACCCCCTCCCACACCCCCACACACCCCCACCCACACCCCCACACACCCCCACCCCACACACCACCACCACACACACCCCACCCCACACACCCCCACACACCCACACCCCCACCCACAGCCCCACCCACACACACCCCCACCCACACCCCCACCCACACACACCCCCACCCCCACCCACACACACCCCCACCCACACCCCCATACACCACCACCCACACACACCCCCACACCCCCACCCCCACACACCCCCACCCCCACACACCCACACCCCCACACACCCACACCCCCACCCACACCCCACCCACACACACCCCCACACCCACACACACCCCCACCCACACACACCCCACCCACACCACCCCCACCCACACCCCCACACACCACCACCCACACACACCCCCACACCCCCACCCCCACACCCCCACCCACACCCCCACCCACCCACACCCCCACCCCCACCCACACACACCCCCACCCACACACACCCCCACACACCCCCACTCCCACACACCCCCACCCCCACACACCCCCACCCACACACCCCCCCTCCCACACACCCCCACCCCCACCTACACCCCACCCCCACACACCCACACCCCCACCCACACCCCCACCCCCACTCCCACACACCTCCCCTCCCACACACACCCACCTACACCCCACCCCCACACACCCACACCCCCACCCACACCCCCACCCCCACTCCCACACACCTCCCCTCCCACACAACCCCCACCCCCACCCACACACACACCCCACCTCCTCACACCCCGACCCACCCCCACTCCCACACACCTCCCCTCCCACACACCCCCACCCCCACCCACACACACCCCCACCTCCTCACACCCCGACCCCCACACACCCACACACATCCACACCCAGACACCCACCACCCCCACCCCACTCCCATACACCCCCACCCACACACATTCCCACCCCCACCCCCAGACACCCCCACCTCCAGACACCCCCACCCCCACTGTCCACCCCCCCAGTGCCGTGAGAAGCAGCAAGCACCTCCCTCAACACCCAGTCTGTATCACTCGAATCAATCCTGCTCACCCCAGAGAGAGACAGAGAGAGAGAGAGACAGAGAGAGAGAGAGAGGCAGGGAGAGAGAGAGGCAGGGAGAGAGAGAGAGAGAGAGAGAGAGGCAGAGAGAGAGAGACAGAAAGAGAGAGACAGAGAGAGAGAGAGAGACAGAGAGAGAGAGAGAGACAGAGAGAGAGAGACAGAGAGAGAGAGAGACAGAGAGAGAGAGAGACAGAGAGAGAGAGACAGAGAGAGAGAGAGAGAGAGGGGAGAGAGAGAGAGAGAGAGGCAGAGAGAGAGAGAGAGGCAG
>NW_027591340.1:0-94592 GCF_964213995.1 Mustelus asterias | reverse complement strand
AGAGAGATCATAGAAGAAATCATAGAAACCCTACAGTGCAGAAGGAGGCCATTCGGCCCATCGAGTCTGCACCGACCACAATCCCACCCAGGCCCTACCCCCACATATTTACCCGCTAATCCCTCTAACCTATGCATCTTAGGATTCTAAGGATCAATTTTTAACCTGGCCAATGATACCACATAGTTTACTGGAAGGGAAAGGTAGAGATCCTTATGGGACGAGGGCATTTCACAGGCTTGGCGGGGAGGGCTCAGAGTTTCCACCACTACATCAGTGGGATCCAGTATTAGTGGAGACAGCTGCAAAATAAGAGGAGGTAGTTGAACCTGTACAGCGTGAGGCTGCAAGTAAATGGTGGGCACGCAGACAGTGAGGGAAGGAAGGAGGAGGGAGGGAGGGGAGGGAGGGGAGGGGAGGAAGGGGAGGGTTGAACTTGGTCCTGAAGTACAGGTGGAGCAGGACCATCATGAGGTTTCAGCGCAATGGAGCTGAATTCAAAAATGAACGCAAGATCGGTTCTGTCTGGGAGGGGAGTGTGGAAGGACTGCTACACTGGGCTAGCGACATTGGTGCCGCCATAATAGACAGGATCCAGGTCAGTTACAAAGGACAGTGACTTCACTGACCAGTAAGCGACTGAAAGTTAATTATTTAATTGAACCCTGTTAAAGTGACAGCCAGAGTACAGTCTTACTTTTCTTTAACGTTTTCATTCACACCTCAGCACCCCCACAGGGTTCCAGGTCTCTGCCATGGAATGTTACTCACTTCTACGGACAGAATCATCTCTGCAATTGACAATGTCTGATTTCGGGCGAGGAAAATAGCATTGAATCTGCCAACGGCAATGGCGGATTTTTCCGCCATGTTGTGCTCAATAAATGTACAGGCACAGCTTCCACACTGCATCGCCTTTGATTCTGCCTCACCGTTACCTCAGCACCACAATGCCTGCCACTTTAATAAAGATGTGGAGATGCCGGCGTTGGACTGGGGTAAACACAGTAAGAAGTTTAACAACACCAGGTTAAAGTCCAACAGGTTTATTTGGTAGCAAAAGCCACACAAGCTTTCGAGGCTCGAAAGCTTGTGTGGCTTTTGCTACCAAATAAACCTGTTGGACTTTAACCTGGTGTTGTTAAACTTCTTACTTTAATAAAGGCCACCCTTGCACATAGCAAGGCCAAGGAAGCTGCTGGGAAGGTTATGGCTGTGAAACCTAGTCTAACCACACTTTGGGCAAAGACTTGCATCTAAGATGACCAATCACGCATGCCAGGAGGGAGGCAGGGTTGAAGTTGGAATACAGGTGGAGCAGGACCATCATGAGGTTTCAGCACAATGGAGCTGTATTCAAAAATGATCGCAAGATCGGTTCTGTCTGGGAGGGGAGTGTGGAAGACTGCTACACTGGGCAAGGGACGTACACACACTTTTTGGTGTCACTATAATGACTGTAGTGGTCAGTGCCAACACCCTGCAGAAGAGGACAGCCATCCAATGCCACAAGAGGAATTGTGGATGGAGAAAGAATGACTACAACAATAATGGCAATAGTGGCTTTAAGTTAAATAATTAAAGTTGATGTTCAGTTAGTTAATGTGCAGTTAAAGTTCAGCTGAGTTAAAGTTCAGCTGAAAGTTGATGTTCAGTTAGAGGTAAAGTTCAGTAAAGAGTTAATGAGTTGCAACTGTTTGAGTTGGTACCAGAAGTATTAAATAAAGAAACTGTTGAATTACTGTCCGTTTGCCTCATTAAACTGGAATGCTTGGAAGGTGTTTAAATTAAAAGCAGAGTAACAGGATAATGATCGCCATTCTGCCTGGGTAAGTCACTCTTCTCATCACCCACAACTGACACATTGACAGGGATCTCACTCACTGCCAGCTTCAGGGACATCACCACTCACTCTCCCACACACATCTTCATCTTCCCTGTGAGTCACATCCTCATCATCTCACTGCTCCCACTCACCATCCACACATGCTAGGCAGTCTTATCATCTGCACACATGCTGCTTATATTCTCTCCATCTGTCTTCACGCGGGAGAAGCTGCCACACAACAAGAGGGATAGATCCCAGCTGGTTAGAAGGATGCTGGAGCTCATGGTCCTCACAGACTGAGGACAGAACTATGCAGCTGGCGCGGCAGGAGGTCCATCACACATGTGCTGTTTGAGTTTGGCAGTGCCAACCGACAGCTTGCACTATCACAGAGGCACACCGCAGTGGGACCCAGTTCTAGAGTAGCCTCAGGCTCAATCTCGTGAGAACATCACACTGTCTGATCCACATCAGGTCCCAGGCTGCTGGCGGCCAGGGATCTGCTGAGTTCCAGTCTCTGGACTCCAAAATGCCTCAGTAGCTGGAGCTCCAATGGCAAGGTAGGGAAAATCAGGGAGGGATGTCGGCTCCACTCCTCAGGCGGAGTTCCACAGAGGAGTCTGTCCACCTTCAGCCTGAAGCGATTGCACCGACAGGCCAAAGCACCGAGGTCAACACTGAGATCAGCTGTTGTAGAGACCATGGTCAAGACGTCTGTTGTGCGCTGCTGCAGGAACTGTACTCCATGTCAGAGGCACTTACTGGCATCCCTCAGTGTTAAAGGCAGAGAGGGGCAGCACTTCTCAAACTCACTTTAGCTGCTGCTCCCTTTCCAGGCAGCAGCCAGAAGTCTGCAAACACCCACAGGGAGAAAGATTAGCTGGTGTACATCCATTCAACCTGGCAGTATTCCCCCCCATCTGAATCGCCTCTTCCTGTGATCACGTCGGCTCCAGCCCACAGGCCCATGAGGGTGGCAGCGCCACACAGCAGAATCCTGAAAGCAGGCCAGAGTCCTCCACGTCTCGACCCTTCAGAGGTCATCGTAGGGTGTAGTAGTCAGCAGGCTGCGTCCAACTCCTCTGTAAGGTTAAGGAGCTCCAGTTGTACAGCGTGGGCACGGGTATTAATCACTTGTACATACATGACAGTTACTTCTTTAAATAAACTCCCAATCACTTCACCCTCTATTTGGCCTCTGGTTATAATAAGCTATCCTGCACAAGATAAAGGCTGGGTTCTCAGTCCAGGGCTCCCTGTGCTGTGTACAACCTTCCCAGCACATTGATGGCATTCCTTCACAGCGACTGATCACATCAATCATGCCTGTACCTTAACGGGAATTATAATGTCTGTCACAGTATACTGGGCTAGAGTCTAGCCATTCTTCTTGTGTTCCCTCTGCATCTTTGAGATGTGGCAGTCTCCCCCCACCCTCCTCCCACCCTTTCAGTGTCTCCAGTGACACTGTGTTCCCCAAGGGTTCAGCTCATGAAGAATGCTGTAGGATCAGGAGAGATGGAACCTTCCCCGCTGCATTGCCATGATGTGACCCTAGTCATTGAGAGCAAGGGAGCTGCCATCAGCCAGAAAGGAGTCTGAGGGGAGACTTGGGTGTATGAGGGGTTGGTGGAGTCAGAGTCATAGGGTTGTACAAAGCCCTTTGACCCATCGAGTCTGCACTGACAATAACTACCACTAAAGGTGCGCTAATCCCATTTTCTAGCACTTGTCCTTTATCCTTGAATGTTATGATATTGGGGAGGGGTTAGGGACACAAATGATGTGGCGAGTTTGGCTAATGTCCCAGCAAACTGAGGCAGACTTCTAACAAGCCAGCCCTGGTACCCACACTCTTCTGACACTTCCTTGGGAGTCAGAAAACTTGAACTGTGCCTACCTGTGTTTCCAGGAGACGGAAACATGGAAAGTATGGGCAGAGGTGATGGGATCGAGTTTCCAAGAGCAGGAAATGGCCCGATTCACGTTTTGCAAGCTCATTACAAAAATCCAGCCCAAGAGTTTAGATTTAGATAAGGTTGATTTCAATTGGATGTTAGAGGAAATTCCTTTGACATTTCTCAAATTTATACTCGTTTTGTTCAGAATGCAAGAACAATATTTTACAAAAGCTTCAGATATAGCTGTTATTTTGTGAACTGTTGCCAAATTAGGATCCAATTACCCCCACAAGTTTCATTCAACTAAACAAAAAGACCCCTCAGATTGTAAATTTACTTGCATTCCAGCCAATGGAACATCTCATCAAAGGTGATTAAAATGTGGTTCAATATCTCGAGTGATACTGAATCGTACTTACTTTCACAATGTTCTAAGAATTGAATACATTCTTGTATAACAGTGTCCCTTAGCATAATCATGTGTTTGGCCATATTCTCCAGTAAAGATAAGAAGCACCGCTTGGCGTAATACCAAGTATCTGTTCCAAGCTGTAAAGAAAAAGGAGGTTTAAAAGCATGAAACTTGACCAACATTAGTGCTGAATCAGCTGGGCTTTCTATTGATGTTCAACCATTGCATTTCATGACCTTTTGGTGGAGGTGTGTAACACTGCTCACAAATCTTCTGTTAGAAGTGACTTTCACTTATCTTTGAAAAATATAATGTATCGGGATCCAACTGTCTATATTAAAATGTCAGGATGAAAATCTGCAGGAATTCTTTTCATATTAAACACATTAAAAGGTATTTTATTATCTTGTAAATCAAAAATCTCTGCCATCCATGAACTCTTTTACTGAAGGATCTCACTGGTGTTCAATATAAGGTTTTTTGCCACTTTGACTTGAAGGTTTTTTCAAACGTACTAAATTACTTTGTGAAAAATATTATTTTGTTTTATTTACAAATATTCATACATTTTTCTATATACAAATCTCCAGGCATTCACAAGTGTGGAGTCAAACCACTCAAGGTACAGAATATATAGTGGGCAGCACAGTTAGTGGTTAGCACTGCTGCCTCTCAGCGCCAGTGACCTGGGTTCAATTCAGGCCTTGGGTCATTGTCTGTGTGGAGTTTGCACATTCTCTCCATGTCTGCGTAGGTTTCCTCCAGGAGCTCCAGTTTCCTCCCAGTCCAAAGATGTGCGGCTTAGGTTGACTTGCGATGTTAAATTGCCCCTTAGTGTCAGGGGGATTCGCAGGGTAAATATATGGGATTATGAGGATAGGGCCTGGGTGGGATGCTCTGTTGGAGAATTGGTGCAGACTCAATGGGCCGAATGGTTTCCTTCTGCACTGTAGGGATTCTATGAAATAAACCAAGGAAATACTTCTAGGTATAACACGATAACTACATTGTAGTTTGTATGCCAAAGGATACTGAAATGCAGTAATGGAGCAACATCACTTTAAAATTGAAAGGAACATTTACATAAATCCTAACATTTAAATTACTGAAGTTTTTGCACAGTATTTGATGATCATATTGACCATTGGTTTGCTAATAAAAATAGTTTTGGATTTCCTTTATATCCACTCCTGATGTAAAACCGTACACATTACCTCCCCAGCTAATTCTAATCCAATAACCGTAAAGAAAATTATTCCATCCCTTCTTAAATAATTGTGCAAATTCAATTTTTTGAAAAGTGATTTTTAAGAAATGTGAATTTGGCTTGTGGTCTCAATTATACAACACTGGCAAACCCCAATACATAAAATTCATTTCAAGGTGATTGACTATCGAGGAACCTGCACATGAAAAGGTTGAATACAATGTTAATTTCATGAGTAATATTGAAAGAGTTGCAATAATTATACTTACTGGCAAAAACTGCCAATGCACTGCTGTCGGATTTATTTCAACTCAATTTAATAACTCACTATAGCTCTGACTGAACTACTGCTTTGCACTGAGAACATTTCACATGCACATCAACCAAAAGCCCACATTTTACATATGAATGTTATGTGCTCTCACAATGTTAAATGTTTTTCCTGAAACAATTTAGGTCGGAGTTTCAGGGGTGAAGAGAAAAGGAGTAAGTTGTGTATCTCCCGGAACTGCTGGTGAGCACCCCACTCTTCTCCTCACACACAGTCTGAGCACGATGACACAGTGGTTAGCATTGCTGCCTCACAGCGCCAGGGACGTGGGTTTGATTCCCGGATTGGGTCACTGTCTGTGTGGAATCTGCACATTTCCTCCGGGTGCTCTGGTTTCCTCCCACAGTCCAAAGATGTGGGGGTTAAGTGGATTGGTCATGCTAAATTACCAATTGGGTAAATGCATGGGGATACAAGGATAGGGCGTGGGTGGGATTGTGGTTGATGCAGACTTGATGGGCCGAATGGCCTCCTTCTGCACTGTAGGATTCTATGATTTAAATGCCACATCACCCTTAGCCTCCCTGTTACTTCTCAGAACTTGCTGGATTTAAACACTAATTGCATTTTAATTTACGGCAGCAAGTTATTTAATAACTGTGATGTGTGTCTAAAATTTATGCTAAAGATCTTCGTATTTAAAAGAATTGTTACATAAAAACATGCCAGCCTGGTGTGTTAAAAACAAAGTCTGGATGTATCCCTTTTTTGGAGGGAAAAGACTAAAAGAGACATCTGGTTTTTTATGGGAAGCTGAGTTCAGAAGCAGATAAGTTGTGTGTGTTTGTATTCTTAATGGTTTAGAAGTAATGTTACTGTCACAGAAAGAAAACAATTTAAACTGTTCAGCATCACTCCTTACGGTGTGTTAATTCACTGACAAATCCTAAAAAAATTATATTTTTGTGTTTACATGGGAGTGCAGTAACATTCATATTTCATGATCTTCACAACTGGGAACGGGCTTTTTGCTAAATTCAAATACTGGATCCATGTATGACTATTATTAGAACAAACTGTTTTCAGCTCCTTCAATTTTGACTGGTTATATTTTTTAATCAATGACTGATATGGACTGGAGCCAGGTGGGATTTCCAGATGATTTACCACAGAATTATACAAATGAATACAGCTAATACTTCAGATTTCTTTTCCCGTCTCAGGTTTTCATTCCACACATAAAATTTGAAGCAAACTTTCATGATTACGGTGCTGAACACAAGTACTGACTTGAAAGAGGTTAATTTGCAAGGACATATTGGTCTTATCTCATTCACTTTGTAGACTAACAATAATATCTGATTTGTTCTCCATATGAAAAAGGGACATTATGCAAGGTCCTACCTGGTTAGAAGTTTTCACTTGATACAATTTGCCATCTTACCTTTTTATTGTAAGGTTCCAAGCTCTTTATTACTCTTGAAATGCCAAATTCATAATTTCCTTTAGCACAGTATAAGGTCCTGAGAAAATTGAGAACATAAAACTAAATAAAAAGAGCAAGGCATTCTCAGTAAAGATCTCTATGATTTATTACTAACTGCATCAATGCATAATTAAGCAGTCTTCTTTTCACTCGCTATTTTAAGAAAGGTGTTAACTTGTTCAGAGTAACTAAATGTTTACCAACAGGATCAGGATACAAGTTGCTTTGATGGGAGTGTGTACCTGCCGTCCATCCCTTCCAAAAACAGATAAAACAACCACCATTTCTCAGCAGCAGCAATGCTATTGTGCTTGTATAAACCATTTTAATCTGGTTTATAAAGCATTGACAGGTAGGAAAAAACAACCTGAATTCTGAAGTTTTTCACTCAAGACCTCACTGCCTCGATTTCCAAAAGTTTCAGAAAATAATCTCCCAAAAGTTTGCCTGTAGCCATATTTTACACCCATTAGCATGAGACTATTCACTGTCTCATTTTCTCTGAGGATTCAATTACTTAATGCAACCTCAATGAAACCATTCATCCTTTTTATCATAAAAGTACTTGCTTGTCCAATAGTATAAAATATTAAACATTGTCTATTTATGGATTCTGAACATTTTCCAGGAAATAATAAAGATATATTTGGAACCTGGGAAAGTTAGTGGCAATGTATTGGGGACAGTTTACAGTAGAAGTGGCGATGGACATATTAAAATGTATGAAGGTGGATAAATCTCTTGGTCTTGACTGGGTATATCCAAGAACACTGCGTGAGGTTAGAGAAGAAATTGCAGGAGCCCTGGCTTAGATATTTGCAGTAAGAAGTTTAACAACACCAGGTTAAAGTCCAACAGGTTTATTTGGTAGCAAAAGCCACACAAGCTTTCGGAGCTCCAAGCCCCTTCTTCAGGTGAGTGGGAATTCTGTTCACAAACAGGGCCTATAAAGACACAAACTCAATTTACATGAATAATGGTTGGAATGCGAATACTTACAGCTAATCAAGTCTTTAAGATACAAAGAACGTGAGTGGAGAGAGCATCAAGACAGGCTAAAAAGATGTGTATTCTCTCCAGACAAGACAGCCAGTGAAACTTTGCAGGTCCAGGCAAGCTGTGGGGGTTACAAATAGTGTGACATGAACCCAATATCCCGGTTGAGGCCGTCCTCGTGTGTGCGGAACTTGGCTATCAGTTTCTGCTCAGCGACTCTGCGCTGTCGTGTGTTGTGAAGGCCGCCTTGGAGAACGCTTACCCGAATATCAGATGCCGAATGCCCGTGACCGCTGAAGTGCTCCCCAACAGGAAGAGAACAGTCTTGCCTGGTGATTGTCGAGCGGTGTTCATTCATCCGTTGTCGCAGCGTCTGCATAGTTTCCCCAATGTACCATGCCTCGGGACATCCTTTCCTGCAGCGTATCAGGTAGACAACATTGGCCGAGTTGCAAGAGTATGTACCGTGTACCTGGTGGATGGTGTTCTCATGTGAGATGATGGCATCCATGTCGATGATCCGGCACGTCTTGCAGAGGTTGCTGTGGCAGGGTTGTGTGGTGTCGTGGTCACTGTTCTCCTGAAGGCTGGGTAGTTTGGTGCGGACAATGGTCTGTTTGAGGTTGTGCGGTTGTTTGAAGGCAAGAAGTGGGGGTGTGGGGATGGCCTTGGCGAGATGTTCGTCTTCATTAATGACACGTTTACTCTGTCCACTGTGTCCCGTGTTTGTCTTCTGAGGAGGTTGGTGCGGTTTTTCGCTGTGGCGCGTTGGAACTGTTGATCAACGAGTCGAGCGCTATAACCTGTTCTTATGAGGGCATCTTTCAGCGTCTGGAGGTGTCTGTTGCGATCCTCCTCATCCGAGCAGATCCTGTGTATACGGAGGGCTTGTCCATAGATATTTGCATCATTGTTAGCCACGGGGGAGGTACCAGAAGACTGGAGGGTAGAAAATGTTGTGCCCTTATTTAAGAAGGGCTGCAAAGAAAAACCTGGGAATTATGGACCGGTAAGCCTAACATCTGTGGTAGGTAAGTTACTAGTGAAGATTCTGAGGGATAAGATATACAGACATTTGGGAAGACAGGGTTTGATTAGGAGTAGTCAGCATGGCTTTGTGCGTGGGACATCATGTCTTACAAACTTGTTAGAGTTCTTTGATGAAGTGACTAGAAAGGTTGATGAGGGCAGGGTGGTAGACGTTGCCAATATGGACTTCAGTAAGGCCTTTGATAAAGTTCTACAGGCTGCTCTGGAAGGTTAGATCACATGGGATCCAGGGAGAGCTGGCAAATTGGATATACAATTGGCTTGATGGTAGGAAGCAACGGGCATGGTGGAAGGATGCTTGTCGGGCTAGAGGCCTGCGACTAGTCGTGTGCCTCAGAGGTCAGTGCCGGGCCCATTGTTATTTGTTATCTAGATCAGATGAGAATGTGCAAGGCATGATCAATAAGTTTGCAGATGACACTAAAATAGATGGTATTGTAGACAGTGAGATTATCAAAAATTGCAGCAGGATCTTGAACAGCTGGGAAAGTGGGCCGAGAGATAGCAAATGGAGTTCAATACCAGATAAGGGTGAGGTGTTGCATTGTGGAAAGTCCAATCAAGGTAGGACTTTCACGGTGAATGGTAGGACCAAAGGGAGTATTGTGGAACAGAGGGATCTTGGAGTTCAGGTGCACGGTTCTCTAACGGTGGAGTCACAGATAGATAGAGTAATGAAGGCGGCTTTTGGCATGCTGGCCTTTATGAGTCAGGGCATTGAGTATAAAAGTTGCAAAGTTATGTTGCAGTTGTAGAGGACTTTGGTGAGGCCGCACCTGGAATATTGTGTTCAGTTTTAGTTGCCTTGCCAGAGGAAAGATGTGATTAAACTGGAGAGAGTGCAGAAGAGATTTACAAGGATGTTGCCAGGACTCAAAGGACTGAGTTATGGGGAGAGATTGGACAGGCGAAGGCTTATTTCTTTGGAGCATTGGAGACTGAGGGGCGATCTTACAGAGGTGTATAAGATCATGAAAGGCATGGATAGGGGTAATGCACTCAGTCTTTTTCCCAGGGTTGGGGAATCGAGAACTAGAGGGCATAGGTTTGTTAAGAGGGGAAAGAATTAATGGGAACCTGAGGAGCAACTTTTTTTTTTTTTACACAGAAGGTGATATGTATGTGGAATGAGCTGCCGGAGGAAGTGGTTGAGGCAAGGACATTGACAACATTGAAAAGGCATTTGGACAAATATACAGATAGGAAAGGTTTAGAGGAATATGGGCAAAATGCAGGCAAATGGGTTAGCTTAAATGGGCATTTTGGTTGGCCTGGACCAGTTTGGGCCAAAGGGCCTGTCGCTGTGTCATAGATTCTATGATATATTTCCTGCTCTGGAACTTCATAAGGACCCTACTAACTGCAAACATTTTTCTTGTCACAACGATTGCAGTCCGACTGCAAACTGTCCTTATTTACAGAAATTAAAAGGATAGATGAATTTAAATATAACTTATAATATAATATTACCCAACTTATCGAGAACAATGTCATGCAAATTCTGCTAGTATCTTAAGGATTCACAATAGCATATACAATGAAATATGTTTCCTTTGCCACATACATCCCGTGTTATACCTGTCCACATTTACTCTGTGTGTGTCCGTGTAATTCCAATATTCCCTCACAATACAATGAAAAAAGGAAAAAGTCAAAATACAGAGGAGAGTGTTTTCAGGAAGGTAACAACAAATGGCTATTGATTCTAATAATGGTCAATTTTCCTAGATGGAAATATATATGCAAAACCCTGACAAGACTGCCCCAAAATTAATCTAACTTAAGAAAATCATCACAAGGTTCCATACATTTCAAGCAAGTTAAATTAGATGGCCAATAGATGCTGTAAACTTTCTTATTTGTTTAGTTTTTAAAATTTTGAAACACCCTGAGGTGATTGGATTTTGGATAAATGTTAGCAAACTTCTTCACAAACTGAAATGTGCATCTCTATGAGTTTTACTACATGCATCCTCTGCAATCTAACTTTAGCTTTGGGCCAATTCTAAATTGACATTCTTTATCATAAGCAAATGTGCGTAGATAAAACGAACAGACTCAGTTACTGAAAAGAATCGGCTGATGTGGCTGATGACACTTCTGAACAGATAATACTGAGAAGAACGAACTGGGAAGAATTGTTCCATCTCAGGCTTTTTTTTAGGAACTTGCTTTTTCAGATTTTGCTAGCAGACTGTGATATGAATGCCTTGGCTGTAGTTGGAACCTTCATATCTTTGCTTAAAGTGAAACATTTTGTAGCAGCCAAGAAGATAAATGAATATGCAAAGTCACAAATGTGAAAATTACACAAACCTGTGTATTCTACCAGGTACTAATTTATTTTGGAAATTTGTTTCCCTGTCTTCACAGTGCTGCCTCACAGCGCCAGGGACCCGGGTTCGATTCCAGCCTTGGGTGACTATCCGTGTGGGGTATGCACATTCTCCTCGTGTCTGCGTGGGTTTCCTCCGGGTGCTCCAGTTTCCTCCCACAGTCCAAAGATGTGTGGATTAGGTGGATGAGCTATGCTAAATTGCCCCTTAGTGTCGGGGGGACTAGCTAGGGTAAATGCATGGGCTATGGGAATAGGGCCTGGGTGGGATTGTGATCGGTGTAGACTCAATGGGCCAAGTGGCCTCCTTCTACACTGTAGGATTCTATGTCTTTTTATTTACTAATCAGTTCTGGCAGCTCCCACATTCAGGTTGTCTTTCTTGATGGGGAGGGCAGCACAGTTCTGATGGAAGACTATTCCTAATTTTCATAGTTGATGCTTGGTAATCTTCAAAATAAAGTATCGTTAAATGATGCAGAACAAAATCTTCTCATCTCCTGGTAATGCACAGAAAACTGCCAAACATTTTAGTACATATGCCAAATCTTTCATTTCAAAGATGTGAAACATGCTTTTTTTTTAGAAACCTTGGATTCAGATTTGGGTTTTCATGGGGATTGGGTGAGAATGATTCCCTGATAGTAATGGGACTGAAGAGTTATCAGAATTTGCTGTTACCAATCATTTTCCTATAACAATTAAAATATTCCTGAAAAAAGGACATATGCTGCTGAAGCTTTTCGACTTGCATTCATCAGGGCAGGTTCACAAGAATGCCAAATCTCAAAGGGAACGATAACTGAGATTTGGTATTATTGCAAATTCCAACATTGCTTATTAGCCTATGTTTTTAATTATTAATTGCCAGTGAAAGGCAATCTTTCTAATCTGCTTTACATATTGTTTATATTTCCTTAAAGATGCAATATAAAATCACAGCTAGACAATCACAGCCAGTTTTCATAGTGTGAAGCATGACTTTCTGCAAAGTCCAATTTCCTGCTGCATTTATTATCTAAGCTTCAGTATCTATGGCAACACAAGATCTATTCCCTAAGCATTCAGTTGACTCATGAGCATCCAACTTGGAATATCACTCTCCCTTCTGAAAATTATTTGCAGCCGCCAGCAATTACATCCTTCATGGTATCATGTATTTTTTCTGAGATGCAATACTCGATTATATACTGTGCAGTTTGTATCTCCAGCACTATACCTGTCACTGTTAAATGATGTACTTACCCTATAACAAGATTAACAATGCAGAGGTGATATATCTTTTTGTCTGGGTCATCATATGCCAGTTGTTCCTCTTCCTTTTCAATCTTCCTCATGAGCTCTTCTGCCTTTTGAGGGAAATATCCAAATTACTACAGAGTAAGCTCAGTGAACACAAGTCTTTAACCAAAGCAAATCATAAGGTCAAGCCACTTTATTTCTGAAATATTTATAAGAACAGATATCTTAATATTAATGTAGAAAACAGGCTTGAGGACAGGTACTCAACAATCAACACTGACTGATATACATCCCTTCTGCATACTACTAATTTACATATTACTTTAGCAGTCAGAAATGATTTGATATTTTTTGTTCATTTCTTTATGAAATACTTTTCACCAATGGCTAGTTACAAAACTATAGAAACTTGTACATTTGTCAATGCAATAGCTTGAAATGTAGCTACCGTTGGTATGTCTTGCAGCAAAACAGGACAGAGTGAATTTAAACAGTGAAGAGAAACCAAGCAGATAGTGGAACATCGTGAGAGAGATCTGAAGCAAATTTAAAAACACAATCCAAATGCATCACTGCTTCAAATTATTTTACAGGATTTGGATGATGCTGGCGAGGGAAGCATTTATTGGCCGTACCTAATTGTGCTTGACAAGTTGATGTTGAACCACCTGAACTGCTGCAGTTTTTATTGGTGTAGGTACATCCATAGTGCTGTTAGGGAGGGAGCTATAGGATTTTGACCCAGTGACAATGAAGGAATAAGAATATATTTCCAAGTCAGGATGGAGAGTGACTTGGAGGGGAACTTCCAGGTGATGTTGTTCCCATGTATCTGCTCCTCTCATCCTTCTAGAGGACAGTGGTCCTGGGTTTGGAAGGTGCTGCCGAAGGAACCGTGATGAGTTCCTGCAGTGTATCTTGTAGATGGTCTTTAAAGCTGCCACTGTTTGTTGGTGGTGGAGGGATTGAATGTTAAAGATGGTGGATTGGTGCTTGTATGCGTTTCCTCCGGGTGCTCCGGATTCCTCCCACAGTCCAAAGGTGTGTAGGTTAGTTGGATTACCTATGGTAAATGTGCGGGGTTATGAGGATAGGGTGAGGTGTGGGCCTGGGTAAGATGCTCTTTTGGAGAGTTGATGATCATTCAATGGGCCAAATGGCCTCCTTCTGCACTGTAGGAATTCTATGGTTCGATGGGTGCCAATTTAGTGGGCTGCATTGTTCTGGTCCTGTTGAGCTTCTACAGCATTATTAGAGCTACACTCATCCAGGCAGTTGGAGTATTCCATTACAATCCCAACTTGTGCCTTGATGCTGGTGAACAAGCTTTGAGGTGGATGGGGCAGAGTTTTGGGTAGAAATAGGACCTGAAAGATAAATAATTTTTTTTTAAAAAATCAGCAAAAAATATGACCATCCAGGAATCGTGAAGTCAGGTTCTCAAAGCGCACAGCTACAGCGGAGGGAATAGGCAGCACTTTCTGAAGCACACACATACACAATTACACATGGGAACCTAGAAATTGGTGTCAGAGATGCCCTACTCCTCCATCTGCTCACTGCCAGTGTAACAGCACATGCTTACTTTTATTTCTCATTAACTCAACATTAAAAACATAAGGGTTAGGGTATTCAGCAGTAAGTGAGCCCAACTTTATTATTTATTTTATTCAATCATGAGATGCAGTCATCGATGTCCCTCGAGCCTGCTCCGCCATTTAATAAAACCATGGCTGACCTGACAGTAGTAATCTCAAATCTGCATCCCACCTACTCCCGATAACCTATCACCCCTTGTTTACCAAGCTTCTATCTAGCTCTGCCTTAAAGATGTTCAAAGACTCTGCTTCCACCACCTTTTCAGGAAGAGAGTTCCAAAGACTCACAACCCTCAGAGAAAAAAAAGTCTCCTCATCTTGGTTTTAAATGAGTGACCCCTTATTTTTAAAATAGTGGCCCCTAATTCTAGATTCTCCCATATAATCCACATTCAGCCTGTCAATACTCCTCAGGATCTTATATATTTCAATCAAGTTGCCTCTTACTCTTCTAAACTCCAGTGGATACAAGCCCTGCCCTTCTAGTCTTTCCACATAAGACAACCCACCCATTCCAGGTATTAGTCCAGTAAACTTTCACTCAGCTGCTTCCAAAGCATTTATATCCTTCCTTAAATACTGTGATCAATATTGTACACAATACTCCAGATGTGTCTCACTGGCGCTTTGTATAACTGAAGCATAACCTCCCTACTTTTTTTCAATTACCCTTGCAATAAATGATAACAACCTATTAACTTTCCTAATTTCATGCATGCTAGCCTTTTGCAATTCATACGCTAAGACACCCAGATCCGTCTGCATCTCAAAGCTCTGCAATTTCTCACCATTTAGATAATATGCTTCTTTTATTCTTCCTGCCAAAATGGACAATTTCATGTTTTCCTACACTACACTCCATTTGCCAGATCTGTGCCTAATCTATTAACCTAAGTATATCTTTTTGTAACTCCTTATGTTCTCTTCATAGCTCACTTTCCTAGCTGTGTTTATGCTATCAGCACATCTGGCAATCATCCAATTCATGCAAGTCATTTATATAAATTGTCAGCAGTTGAGACCCCCTGTGGTACACCACTCTTACATCTTGCCAACCTGAAAAAGACCCATTTATGCCTACTCTCTACTTCTTGTTTTCTTGTTAGCCAGCCAATCTTCTATCCATGCTAATATATTACCCCCATAACTTGAGCTTTTATTTTCCTCAGTAACCTTTGATGTGGCACTTTATCAAATGCCTCTGAAAATCTAAGTACAGTACATTCACGGGTTCCCCTTTATCCACAATCCATGTTACTTCTACATAAAGTACTCTAATGAGTTGGTCAAACATGATTTCCCTTCCACAAAACCATGTTGACTCAGCCCGATTACCTTGAACTTATCCATTGCTCATCTATAGCTTCACTTTCCCCTATTGAAGATGCTAGCTGGCCTGGAGATTCCGGTTTCCTGGCTCCACCCTTTTTGAATAATGGAGTTACATTTGTTTTCTTGCAATCTAATGGGACCTTTTCTAAATTTAGAGAGTCGTGGAAAATTAAAACCAACCCATCAACAATGTTACTAGCCACTTCTTTTAAGACCCTGGTAAGAAGTCTCATAACACCAGGTTAAAGTCCAACAGGTTTATTTGGAATCACAAGCTTTCGGAGCGCTGCTCTTTCAGCAGGTGAGACACCCTAGAATGAAGTCCATCAGGACCTGGGCTCTTACCAGCCCGTAGTTCTGGCAATTTACTCAGTGCCACTTCTCTGTTGACTGTAATTTTCCTGAGTTCCTCCCTCTCTTCCTTCCATTTCCTGGGTTATAGCTGCTTCTGAGATGTTACTTGTCCCCTCTATTGTGAAGACTGATGCAAAATGCCTGTTTGATTCATCTGTCATCCCCTTGTCTTCCATGATTAATTCTCCATGCTCACTTTGTTAACTCTTTTAAAAATGTTTTAAGAAATTTATACTATCTGCTTTTAGACTTCTGGATAGCTTTCTCTCGTACTCTAATATTTCCCTCTCTATTAATCGTGTAGTCATCCTTTGCTGTTCCTTTTATTCTGTCTAATCTTTAGACCTTCCACTGACCTTTCCACAATTACATGCTTTTTCTTTAAGTTTGATACTATCTTTAACATTCTTAATTAACCATGCATGGCATGTCCATCTCTTGGACTTTTTCTTACTCATTGGAATGTATCCATTCTGTGTATTCTGAATTATCTCCTTAAATGATTGCCACCGCATCTCTATTGAACTTTCCCTTAACCTACTTTGCCAATTCACTTCAGCCAGCTCTGCTTTTATGTCCTCATAATTGCCCTTATTTAAATTTTAAAATATAGTCTCAGACCCACTTCTCTCTCCCTCAAACTGAATGTAAAATTCAATCATATTATGGTCGCTGCTACCTGGGGTGCCTTCACTATGAGATCATTAATACATCCCATCTCATTGCACAAACCGAGTCTAGTATAGCTTGTTCTTTGGTTGGCTCCAGAATGTGCTGTTCTAAGAAACTATCCAGGAAGCATTCTATGGACTCCTCACCATGGCTATTTGTGCCCATATGACATTTCCAATCTATATGGGCGGCACGGTAGCACAGTGGTTAGCACTGCTGCTTCACAGCTCCAGGGACCCGGGTTCGATTCCCGGCTTGGGTCACTGTGTGTGTGGAGTTTGCACATTCTCCTCGTGTCTGCGTGGGTTTCCTCCGGGTGCTCCGGTTTCCTCCCACAGTCCAAAGATGTGTGGGTTAGGTTGATTGGCCGTGCTAAAAATTGCCCTTAGTGTCCTGAGATGTGTAGATTAGAGGGATTAGTGGGTAAATATGTAGGGATATGGGGGTAGGGCCTGGGTGGGATTGTGGTCGGTGCAGACTCGATGGGCCGAATGGCCTCTTTCTGTACTGTAGGGTTTCTATGATTTCTATGTAGAGTAAAATCTCCCAGGATAATCGGCTTGCCTTTCCGACAAGCTCCAATTAAGTTTTCCTTTATGCTGTACCCCACCATGTGTTTACTATTAAGGGGCCTGTACATGACTCCCACAAGTGACTTCTAGCCTTTACCATTCCTCATCTCTACCCAAACCACGTCCATGTCCTAGTTTCCTGAACTTTGATTAGCATTGTGGTAATACCATAATTAACGAACAAAGCCACCCCTTCACCTATTTCTCCTTTCTGGTCGGTAGATCTGTGGAGTCTGAACCTATTGTCCTCTCTTGGGATGAAAAACTTTGCCCTCCCATCGCTGTCACAATGCCAGTCTCCTTGCCATTGCCTATCAGCCAGCACAGACTGGTGCTGCTAGGATGAAACAGGGCAAATCAAAATTGGACCTCTCATGCCTTGAGATGCTTAAGATCAACAGTGAAGGGCCTCTTACAGTCACCCACCAGCCATGCTGCAGTCACTGGGGTAACACTGTGAGCAGCATCAGGAAAGGCACTGAGGAAATACACAAGCATGAATAATGCTGGAAAATCTCAGCAGGTCTGACAGCATCTGTGGAGAGAGTTTTGAGTCTGGATGACCCTTGGAGTGTATAACTTGTGTTTATTTGTGTCACAAGTAGGCTTACATTAATACTGCAATGAAGTTACTGTGAAAATCCCCTAGTCGCCACACTCTGGTGTCTGTTCGGGTACACTGATGGAGAATTTAGCATGGCTAATGCACCCAACCAGCACATCTTTCAGAACATGGGAGGAAACTGGAGCACCCGGAGGAAATCCACGCAGACACGGGGGAATGTGCAAACTCACACAGACAGTGACCCAAGCAGGGAATCGAACCCAGGTCCCTGACGCTGCAAGACTGCAGTGCTAACCACTGTGCCACCGTGCTGTCCCAGTTAGTTAGTTAGTTTGCATCATGGTGTGTGTTGATTTATAAATTTAGTTTGAATGTTTCTTTTATGTTTTATTTAATTACAAATCACAATATGATCGAGTTCAACAAAGTGTTTGAAAGAAAGAAACACAAAACAGCTTCGGTAAGTTGACTTCAATGGAATGTGACATAAATATCCAACTTATTTCCAATAGTTTATGTTAGTGGATAAAACACAGAAGATCAATGAGAAGCGTTTAAAGAAAGGAACCAGTTTCTACCCTGAAGTAATTGTGAAGGCAGGCCGATTTGAGTACCCCGGAGTGTCTTTCCCATCGCCCCGGCTGGAAATCCGGAAGGGATTCCGGATTGAGTAGGTTTGGGGTGGTTTCCCTTTCCCCTTCCTCCGGCTGAACATCCGCCAGGTGGAATCCCCGGACCTGAGTACCTCTGGAGGGTTGCATCCCTCGGCAGGGGAAAAACCCGGGAGGCGGTGCCCTGGAGGGCGGCGGAGATGCTGCAATGTTTATTCTTGTTGTGTTGTACTAATGTTTGTCACTTTGCAGGTTATGATTTGTAAATGGAGGTGTATTTGGAGGGCAATGCCCTGGACAACTATGACCTTTAATGAACCCTTCCTAGATAGAAGGTAGTAACTGATAAATGGATGGCGTTAGCCATTGGTAATGTATTTTTCACATTTGTTCTTTGTGTATTTGCAATTGTTTTGTATTAACCTATTTGTAATAAATGAAAAGAAAAAAAAAAGTAGCAAGAAACTGGCCAAAAAATACTGAAGGTGACTGAAAAGTTAAAAAAAACATAAAAAAGCATATATTCTAACAAATGGGAAAGATACAAAGAAAGGTGACAAAAGAGATCGTAAAAATTACAAAAAGTGAGTGTGAAAATAAATTTGTAATGTATATTAAAATCAAGAAAAACAACATTGCGAATGGCGTGCTGCCTTTGAGGCAGGGTGAGCAGAAGTCAAATTTAAACAAAATGACTGGAGCTAAGGTACATCCATTAAAAATAAAAAACAAACTATTGTATTCTTTCCAGGTCACTCATTAATGGATATTTAACCTACCTCTTCATTTTGACTGGTCATAATATAGGAAACGCAGAGATTTGCAAGGACAATGGCACTCACGTTCAAGATCTGGAAACAAAGTAAAAAGAGTATGAGCACTTCGACATAAAAGTAACACTATATTAAAAATGTGAAAGGTATACAATTACACATATCAAGTGGATCTCAAAGTCAAAGCAAGCAAAGTGACAATTATAGTGTACACAATGTTCACATGTTCAACAGCACTGGCAATTCAGAATCACTACAATGCAAAAGGAGACCATTTGGCCCATTGAGTCTGCACCGACTCTCTGACAGAGCATCTTACCCAGGCTCTATTCCCGTAACCCCACGCATTTATCATGGCTAATCCACCTAACTGACACATCTTGGGACGCCAAGGGCAATTTAGCATGGCAAATCGACCTAACCTGCACATCTTTGGATTGTGGGAGGAACTGGAGCACCCAGAGGAAACCCATGCAGTCATGGGGAGAATGTGCAAACTCCACACAGACAGCCACCCGAGGCTGGATGTGAATCCAGGTCCCTGGCACTGTGAGACAGCAATGCTAAGCACTGTGCCACCCACTAAAACATTTTAAAGTAGTATAATCAAATTTAAGTGTGTGCAAGTATATTAGCATATTCCGAGCAAAGACGAGATATATGCTGTTATCATGGCGCAAATCAATTATGACAAATTCAAAATTATTATAGTAAAGTCATTTGTCTAAGTAAGGTTAGTTCTAACAATATCAGTTTAGTTGAAAGCAGCATGCACTATTTTACTGGCCAACGTATCTACTCACTCATCAGTGTAAACTTTCAGCCACCAGCTTTGGAATATATCAAACGTTAACTTGGTTAAAGGGGAAAAATAACTTTTTTAAAAAATTGACAAGGTAGCAAGATATGAAAGGTTCTAATTCTGATTATTGATCTTATGCAAATAATTCCTAATTTGCATCACATAAAAGCTGAGTAAATCAAATAATGCATTATCCTAGGAATAGGATCAAGAGTTTTACAGCAAGGAAAGACGCCCTTCGGCCCATCATGTCTGCATCAGCCACCTACCTATTCTAATCCCACTTTCCAGCACATGGCCCATAGCTTTGTATGTTATGGCATTTCAAATGCTCATCTAAATACTTCTTAAGTGTTGTGAGGGTTCCTGCCTCTATCACCCTTTCTTAAACATATGGTTTGTGCAGATTAAGCAACGTCTGAAAATAGTGAAGCTGAGATATGCAACATTATGTACAAAACATAAGAAAAAGAAGCCAGAGGAGGCCATTGAGCCTGTCAATAAAATTGTGGTTTCAACTCCACTTTCTTGCCTGCTCCTCCATATGCACATCCTTGTAGAACCAACTGAGGGAGAGACAGAACTGTAGGAGCTTGAATGTTTGCAGAGACCAAAGGGCTCTGCCTCATAGCAAAAAGGGCACCAGAGCCCTGGAGGTGTGGGTCCCAGACCCAGTGCCCACCATTTTCACCAGGGGAGAAAAGGGTGCAAGGTGAATTTCACACATCCATGGTTCACAGAGGCAGCAGCACATTTAAAAGTGTAGCTGCCTTCAATCAGAAGCAATTTGTATTACCCAAGGTTCTGAAACATGTCTCGTGGGTTTTACTAATTTGAGGAAAAGGTATAAACCTACTGGAGTTTGGAGAGGTTCAGGTATCCGGTTCTGGTTGTTAACAGTAGACAGGAATATGTGTAAAGGTAAATGAGCTCTGTGGAACTGTCAAGCAGTCAAGTCATTTAAATCTGCTGCGCTTTAAATTTAAGAAAAACTCCAGCCTGTGTTGACTCAGTTGAAAAAAAAAGAGGCTTGTTGACATTAAGCTGAGGATATAGTTATAGAATTAGTACTGCTTAACTCAGTGGTTCCCAAAGTTTTTTCACTGGCCGCACTTACGGAATAAAAATTTGCTGGCGCCACACCAAAATTTTTATTGATAAGAAATACATTCAAAAACAAAAAAAAACAACTCCTCGCAGTGCTTGATTCATAACATAGAACACAACTACTTTATAATATGATCATGGGACATCCAGAAAGTATAAAGCAATGCAGCTCCATTAATATAGTGAAGTAAATAATGGGTTTTTAGAACTTTATTTTACTTTATCTCAGCATGGCTCCTGAGGTCTGTCCATGGTGCATACTGGATGAGTTGGCCTGGATGATGTCAAGACAAATGGTAGTGGGCGGGGGAAAACTTGTCCAAAACCTTACGAGGGCACAGGAATATCAGGAATATGTGGAGCCATGGAGAAGGGTAAAGGGTCATGGAGTTGGGCAGAGAGGGTTGTGTGGCATGGAGGTTATGGAGGCCATGCCACACAACCAGGACCGTGTATAATAATGCAGCAAGACATCGCTGCTCCACAACAGGAGCAGGGATGTCTCGCTGCAATTATACAGGGTCTTAGTGGGACCACACCTGGAATATTGTGTGTAGTTTTGACCTCCTTATCTGAGGAAGGATGTTCTTGTTCTAGAGGGAGTACAGCAAAGGATTACCAGACTGATTCCTGGGATGGCGGGACATGGTGTGGCATGAGTTGACTTGGATGAGTCATGGAGTGTGTGTGTGTGGTGGGGTGGAGTGGGGGTTGGGGGGTCGGCAATCTGGTGCAATAGTGAGGGCTAGAGTTACTGTTTTTATTGGAACAGTCTATCTCAGCACTCAGCAGTCCCTGTGACTGCCTCTGCGTTGTTTGTGAGAGCAATGGGCTCAACTCAGTTAGCCCCCACACCTGGAAACACAAATCCAACCTTTCAGGGAAGTTTCTCCCAAATCAGATTTGGCAAGTCAAGAATTTTCCTGACACTGTGCACCCCGCTCAGAAAAGAATATTTATGTACATGTTAATATATCATGATTCAGTGGTGCTAAAATAGTTTTTAGTCATTTACAGGATGCGGTATCACTGGCTAGGCCAGCATTCATTGCCTATCCCTAGTCGCCATTGAGAAGATGGTGGAGAGCTGCCTTCCTGTAAGGTCCAACGATGGGTCATGTTGGCTCTATTCTTTCTCCACAGATGCTGTCAGACCTGCTGAGATTTTCCAGCATTTTCTGATTATGCTTCAGATTCCAGCATCCCCAGTATTTTGCCTTTTCTCTCGCCTGGTAGCCACGTATTTATATGGCTAATTCAGTTCAGTTTCTGGTTAATGGTAACCTCCAAGGATGTTGATAGTGGGGGATTCAGTGATGGTAAACTGAATATCAAGGGGTGATGGTTAGATTCTCTCTTTTTGGAGATGGTCATTGCCTGTTATTTGTGTGGCGTGAATGTTATTTGGCCACTTGTCAGCCCAAGCCTGGATATTCTCCAGATCTTGCTGTATTTGAACATGGACTGCTTCAGTATCTGAGAAGGAGCGAATGATACTGAACATGGTGCAGTCATCAGTGAACATCCCACTGCTGACTTCATGATGGAGGGAAGGTTATTGATGAAGCAGCTGGAAATGGTTGGGCCTAGGACACTACCCTGAGGGACTCCTGCAGTGATGTTCTGAGATTGAGATGATAGACCTCCAACCATCACAACCATTTTCCTTTGTGCCAGGTATTCACCTGATGAAGGAGCAGCGCTCGTGCACCCAAATAAACCTGTTGGACTTTTAACCTGGTGTTGTGAGATTTCTTACTGTGCCCAACCCAGTATCTCCACACCCCAGGTATTCTTGGCAGAGAAGTGAGCAGCAGGTAACAAGATGGGGCAGATATGATTATCTTTAACTTATCTGTACAAACAAGAATATACTAAATGTTGACAGAATTATTTTGAATATAAATCCACATATCAAATATATCCCAATAAGGTAAAGTGCCCTTTATCGAAAGCACTTCCAGTGAACTACATTAACAAACTTACATAATGTGCATATAATTGGAAAATGAATTTCAACATAGATAAGTGTGAGGGGTAACATTTGGGTTGGAAGAATGAGGAGGTCAAGTGTGTCTCTGGTAGAATTCAAATGGGCCCAGTTAATAAATCACTAAAAGTAGTGACAGAGGTTAATAAGGCTACATTTCTACAGGTATTGTATTGATTCAGCATGGAATTTGTGATAAACTTGTAAGAAACTTGGTTAGACCGCGTTTGGGGTACTGTATGTTTTTGGTTCAAAATTACAAAAGGGATATTGTGGTAAGAGTTGTAGCAAGTAAATGTTAATATCTCACGATGCAAGGTTGAAAGAAGGTTAAGATGAATGATATTAGAACTGAAAGGCTAAACAGCTAGGGTTCTTTACTCTAAAAATGACAAAGTGGAATCGTTGAAGAGAGATCTTTAAAATAATGAAGGGGCTTGATAGACTGGAAGCATATATGGATGAAAATGTGGGGAGAATGTTTAAGCAAGTTTGCAGATGACACCAAGTTAATAGTGAAGATGGTTGTAGGTTACAGGAGGACATAGATGGGTTGGTCAGATGGGTAGAGTAGTGCCAGATCGTATTTAACCCTGACAAGCGCGCAGTGATGCACTTTGGAAGAAGAAACAAAATGAGGGAGTATTTAATGAATGGCAGGACACTGGGAAACTCAGAGGAATCTTGAGGTAACTAATCAGAGATCCCTGAAGTTAACAGAGCAGGTGAATAAGATAGTAAAGAAAGCATACGGGACACTTGCTTTTATCAGTCGTGGCATAGAGTACAGGAATGAGGAGGTAATGTTGGAGTTGTACAGAGCTTTGGTTAGGCCACAGCTGGAGTAGTGTGTGCAGTTCTGGTCACTTCACTATAGGAAGGATGTGATAGCACTACAGGGGATACTGAGGAGATTCACCAGGATGCTGCCTGGGATGGAGCATTTGAACTAAGGAGAAACTGGATAGGCTGGATTGTTTTTTTTAAGAGCAGAGAAGGCGGAGGGGGGACATGATTGATGTGTATAAAAGACTATGAGGGGTATGGACAGGGTGAGTAGGGAGCAGCTGTTCCCCTTGGTTGAGGAGTCAATCACAAGGGGGCAAAGCCTTAGGGTGAGGGCCGAGGGATTCAGAGGGGATTTGAGAAAAAACGTTTTTACTCAGAGGATGGATGGCACTGCCTGGGAAGATAATGGAGATCAGGACCTTTAAACCTTTAAAAAATATTTGGATGAGCACTTGAAATTTTGTAACATTCAAGGATATGGGACAAGCCCTGGAAATTGAGATTAGTGCAATG
This sequence comes from Mustelus asterias, assembly GCF_964213995.1. NCBI lineage: Eukaryota > Metazoa > Chordata > Chondrichthyes > Carcharhiniformes > Triakidae > Mustelus > Mustelus asterias. The sequence goes on along the minus strand of NW_027591340.1, from coordinate 70,186 downwards.
TTTATGATAGTTATCGCCAATGCAGACTCGATGGGCCGAAGGGCCTTTTCTGCGCTGTATGATTCTATGACTCTATATGACATGGATTTTCAAAAAGCAACAGACTTGTGAGCAAAGTTAGAGCTCATGGAATAAAGGGACAGTAAACATCAAAATGAAACTCACTGCATTATAGGAATCAAGAGAATCAATGGTTACTTTTTAGGCTGGAGGAGATTATGTAGTGGAGTTCCTCAGGGGTCAGTGTTGGGACCATTGGTTTTTCCTGGTATATATTGACGACCTGGGTACAATTTCAAAGTTTTCAGATGATATGAAACTCGGAAGCATTGTGAACCGTGAGGAGGACAGTGTAGAACTTTAGAAGGAGCTAGATAAGTTGGTGGAATGGACGAACAGGTGACCAATGAAGTTCAATGCAGAGAAAGATAAAGTCAAAGTCATTCATTTTGATTGAAAGAACATGGGAGTGACAATACAAAATAAAGGAAATAATTTTAAAGGGAGTGCAGGGGCAGAGTGACCTGGGTGCACATGTGCATAAATTATTGAAAGTGGCAGGATAGGTGGAGAGAGTAGTTAATAAACCAGATGCAGCAGGACCTTGACAACATTCAGGCTTTGGCTAACAAGTGGCAAGTTACATTCAGGCCACATAAGTGCCAGGCAATGACCATCTCCCCCATCTTGCCTTGGCATTCAATGGCATTGCTGTTCCTGAATCCCCCACTATCAACATACTGAGGGTTACCATTGACCATAAACTGAAATGAACCAGAGATGTAAATTCTATGGATATAACAGGAATTCTTCAGGGAGTAACCCATCACCTGACTATAAGCTGTCCACCCTCTAAATCACAGGAGTGTGATGTAAAGTTCTCCAATTGCCTGGATGAGGCTCCAACTCGGGGTGGCACAGTGGTTGGCACTGCTGCCTCACAGAGCTAGGGACCTGGGTCTCAGGTGACTGTGTGTGGAGTTTGCACATTCTCTCCGTGTCTGTGTGGGTTTCCTCCCACACTCCAAAGATGTGCAGTTTAGGTGGATTGGCCATGTCATGTTGCCCCTTAGTGTCCCGAGATGTCTAGGGGTAAATACTTTGAGTTGCAGGGAACAGTGGGATTCAGGGTCTTACTACTCAGATGAGCTCCTTAGTGTCAGGGGGATTACGTGGGGTTACAAGGATAGGTCCTGGGTGGGATTGTCAGTGCAGACTCAATGGACTGAATGGCCTCCTTCTGCATAGTAGGGATTCTAACACTCCAGTAGCTCGACACCATCCAGGATAAAGCAGCCAATTTGATTGGCACCCTTCCACCTTAAACATTCACTCCTCCACAACTGACAGACTGTGGCAGCAGTGTGTACCATCTACAAGATGCACTACAGCAACTTAGCAAGGCTCCTTCAACAACACCTTCCATGACCTCTACCACCTAGAAGGACAAGAGCAGCAGATGCATGGGAACAGCAGCATCTGCAAGTTTCCTTCCAAGCCACTTACAATCCTGATTTGGAAATATATCGGCTGTTCCTGGCCTCAGGTCACTGTCTGTGTAGAGACTGCACGTTCTCCCCGTGTCTGCGTGGGTTTCCACCGGGTGTTCAGGTTTCCTCCCACAGTCTGAAAGACGTGCTGGTTAAGTGCATTGGCCGTGCTAAATTCTCCCTCAGTGTACCTGAACAGGCGCCGGAGTGTGGCGACTAGGGGATTTTTCACAGTAACTTCATTGCAGTGTTCATGTAAGCCTACTTGTGACACTAATAAAATAAACTAAACAAACAAATCATCAAGTCCCAGAATAAGCAGCTGATTTTAGGGTAACAAACTTAAGAACATAAATATATAATTGGGAACATAATCTAAATGAACACCAGAATTTCCATGCGCCTTTGCAGTGTTTTGCAAAAGTAGAGCTGACTTGCCATTGTTCGGTGGTGGGATCAGAAGATCCCGCCGCTGTCAATGGGGCTTCCTGTTCTATGCGCCGCTCCCTTCCTGCGGCAGGGGTTCTCTGTCGGCAGGACTGGAGGATCTTGCTGGCGAGAATGGCTGGAAAATTCTATAGTAAGAAGTTTAACAACACCAGGTTAAAGTCCAACAGGTTTATTTGGTAGCAAAAGCCACACAAGCTTTCGAGGCTCTGAGCCCCTTCTTCAGGTGAGTGGGAATTCTGTTCACAAACAGAACTTATAAGACACAGACTCAATTTACATGAATAATGGTTGGAATGCGAATACTTACAACTAATCCAGTCTGGATTAGTTGTAAGTATTCGCATTCCAACCATTATTCATGTAAATTGAGTCTGTGTCTTATAAGTTCTGTTTGTGAACAGAATTCCCACTCACCTGAAGAAGGGGCTCAGAGCCTCGAAAGCTTGTGTGGCTTTTGCTACCAAATAAACCTGTTGGACTTTAACCTGGTGTTGTTAAACTTCTTACTGTGTTTACCCCAGTCCAACGCCGGCATCTCCACATCATGGAAAATTCTAGCCATAATATCACATTTTCAGTAGCTGAATTGGAATGACTTTGCTTTTAAATTTTTTAAATCCAGGGACCTGGGTTCGATTCCCGGCTTGGGTCACTGTCTGTGTGGAGTTTGCACATTCTCCTCGTGTCTGCGTGGGTTTCCTCCGGGTGCTCCGGTTTCCTCCCACAGTCCAAAGATGTGCGGGTTAGGTTGATTGGCCATGCTAAAATTGCCCCTTAGTGTCCTGAGATGCGTAGGTTAGAGGGATTAGTGGGTAAATATGTAGGGATATGGGGATAGGGCCTGGGTGGGATTGTGGTCGGTGCAGACTCGATGGGCCCAATGGCCTCTTTCTGTACTGTAGGGTTTCTATGATTCTTTCTATGAAATTGCATTCAATGCATTACAACCGTTGATAGTAACTTCTGCGTGGGGGAACATTCCACTGTCCTCTAAAAACAACAGAACTAACAAAGCTAACAACAGAAGATTAGCATTTGATTGTTACTGTAAACTGATACTTTAATCATTGTTTTCCTTTCACTTGTGTCTCAAATACAATGAAACTTTCAACAAAGTCAGTATCACCTTTCAAAATGGGTCTGAAAACTGTTAGTGATTTTGTCCTCTTGTGGCGTTTTCTTTTACATCACAGGTGACAAACATTTGTTTACAGTCACAAGATTGATTCAGATGGAGAATGCTTCGCTCATCTATCCAGCAGCACTCTGAATCCCCCATCAGATATGATTGTTTTGTTGCCATTACATGCAGAAGTCCACTCCATGGAAGAGGAATTTGCCAGGTAATGGGTACTAGTTTTAAGCAGTCAGGAAGAATACTTCTGCACTCTGGCTCCACAACTGAAAAATATTCTGGGTGTTTTTGAGGAGCTGCCTTTCAGACATGTTGATTAGACTGCTCCAGACTAAATACAACCAGGAGGAGGAGGATTTCACGGAGACTGCAAGAACACAAACGTGGCAAACTTAATTAGACAAGAGGTGAAATTTTGCTTTCTCGGTAGCGAGTTCCAATTTAGGCTACGTTATTCCATGTCGGGTTCCTATTTGTGATACATTTGCATGAGATAAATACTCATTATCATTTGTAATCAGTCCTACCTTCACGATAAAGTCAGGGGTGCACAAGAATCTCGTGGCACCCATTTCACATTCATTTAATGTGGCGTGCAGAAGTTTACTTTGTGCAGTTGTACTGAAGGTCAGCAGTTTTCCTTGTTGAACTCTGCGACACAAGCAAGGGAAACAGAATTGGCAGCTTATGTGGAAACTCAGCAGCAGCAAGAGTGAGTCCATGGTGAGGACATGAGTAGGTTTGGGGGCACAGAGGCATAGAAGAGGGATCCAGGATAGGACAGATGGTGGGGTCAGGTCCATAGAGGAGTGAAGTGGGAAGGACCTGGTGTCCTGGATTGGGGAGGGATGGGGTAGTGATGGTGAAAACAAATCAGAGAAATAAGGGTAGGCATAACTGGCTAGACCAGCATTTATTGCTTATCTGGCTGATGCTACACCCACCCCGAAAGATTTCCGACTTTGTGCGTTGTAACATGGGAAGTGCAGGTGAAGAGTAGGCACTCATCCCTAGATGTTATGTGTCTGGAAGCAGGGATGGAGAGAGGAAAGAGCAGGAGGTAAGATGAGGGATGGAGCACTGAGTTGGGCGGGATGCCCCAAGTTGGGTGGAGTGGAGAAGGGAGCCTCAAGCCCCAGGTTGTAGTGCTCACTCAGCAACTCTCAATAGGCTCCTTAATGTAGCTCCTAACAGCAAACAGCAGCTGCAGCTCACAAAAGCAGCAGATGGTCAACAGGTGTAAGCAAACAAGGTCTCCATGTCCATGCCAGAATCTTCATTGTCCAGGTAACTGGTGGAGCTTCCCATTCACAGGCCAATGTGAAGGATGCAGACTGTGGCACATCCATAGAAACAGTTGCCTCTGCAGAGGGCTCCATGTGATGGAGGTGATCTATGTGCTTTTTCAAGTTCTCCCTGGTTTTTAACCTCATAACACACCAGTCTTGTTTTCTCGTGAACAACACCCGAAATCCATGGAGAGCCATCGCCAGCATTCCTCATGTGGTCAGTATCTCCCGGTTTAAAGTCTCTATCCGGTCTCTGATCATCATTGCCCCTTTTCTAGGCTTCTTGTTTTAACTCAGCATGGCTGGCCAAATTTGGGAAAATTAGGCTAAGCCTAGCCTGAAGGCATCGGCCTAACAATAGCTCCGCTGGGACTATTCCCGTCTTCATATTCGGCATAGTGCTATAGTTAAAAAGGAAATGTTAAGCGTTCTCCAAGGCGGCCTTCACAACACACGACAACGCAGAGTCGCTGAGCAGAGACTGATAGCCAAGTTCCGCGCACATGAGGACGGCCTCAACCGGGATCTTGGATTCATGTCACACTATCTGTAACCTCCACAACTTGCCTGGGCTTGCAAAATCTCACTAACTGTCCTGTCTGGAGACAATACACATCTCTTTAACCTGTGCTTAATGCTCTCTCCACTCACATTGTCTGTACCTTTAAGACTTGATTACCTGTAAAGACTCGCATTCCAACCATTAGTTTGTCAATTGAGTTTGTGTCTTTATATGCCCTGTTTGTGAACAGAACTCCCACTTACCTGACGAAGGAGCAGCGCTCCGAAAGCTAGTGGCTTGTGCTACCAAATAAACCTGTTGGACTTTAACCTGGTGTTGCGAGACTTCTTACTGTGTTTACCCCAGTCCAACGCCAGCATCTCCACATCATGGTGGTAGACACAGGAGCAGCTGTTTCTATTATTGGGGAGCAAACTTTTAGGTGACCCCAATTGGGCATCTTGTCTTTAAACCTGCGGGGCACCAAGGCTAGATTGGCACATACACTGGGGAGCCCTCAAGTATTGCTGGGATCACTGTAACCTCAGTTACGCATGAGCGACAGACAGTCTGATTCTCCCCAATAGTGATGCAAGGGCCTATGCCCTACATGCCAAAGTAGAGAAACTGGAACGTCTAGACGAACTTGGCATCATACATCCAGTACAATTTGCTGAATGGGCCACGCCAGTAGTGCCAATTTTAAAACCCATGAGTTCAGTCTGTCTCTGTGGGGATTATAAGTTGACAGTCAACAGAGTCTCCCACTTAGACAGATACCCTATGCCGCACAGTTCAGCAGGCCCACTCCTGGGCCTGCCTTATAAAAGCCTGAGGGAATGAGTTCCAACTGGGCAGGTCATTGCCTCTTACCAGGGGAACTCGTACTCAATGAGTCCCACAGGGAGATCAGTGATTTCCCATGGACCTCATGGGGATTATCACAAAGTTCTACTTGTTTGTAGCTGTATTTTGCTCTGGACAGCCTAGAACCAATGCAGGACCCTGATCTGTATACTAAACAGCCTTATGTCTCTTTCAAGTAAGTAGTGTCCTTATGCATCAACCTCAATATATGTAAAGCTTTAATGGGGAGCTACCACCTCCCAATTTTCAATTTCTACCTGTGTTTATTAGGCCCTAATCAAAAGATCACAAGCTGAATTTCTCCCCATGTTGATGACACTTTAAGGACAATTCTGACTTTGAACAAACAAGTTCAAAAACATCTCCGGACTTTAAGTTCAATTAACTTCCCAGAATTTCTTCACATCAGGCCAACATAAAGTTTTAACTTGTGACCTCTGTCTTACTTTCACGGTATAGCTTGTATGTTGCAACAATATCTATTTGAACAACATTTCTATAACATCTACATAGCACTATGTCGCTTCTCAGTTGTTTCACATCTTCAGTCTCGCTAACGCTAAACATATGTCACAAGGGAATGGCAGTTTTAGCTTTAAACCGTGATTCAAAGCATAATCAATTCTTACAGGCTGCACCTACATCAAAAAGGCAACTCCGGTTGTACTGCCCCTTATTGTTAATTCAGTGTTTGAGACTACCCAATACACCCAACGCATTGTTTTCATAATTTAAATTTTTACATCCGAGTCTCCATTATCACTGGCCCCCAGCAATTACCAAAATAGATGTCCATGCCAGCTTCAAAACAATCCCATTCAAGGAAAAAATAATTGTACAGAAATATAGCAAGTCATTTTACAATAAAATTGTTTGATATGATAAATTTGATACAGAAGTCTCAAGATGTGATATTGCAACTTTAAATTACAACAAGGACCATAACCATTACATTAAGCAACATGGGCGAGATTCTCCAGCCTCCCAGCCAGAGATTTCCCACCGGCAGGAGGTGGCGCATTGTTTGCCAGTGACGGGATTCTCTGGTCCCGCCATTGCCAATGGGAATTCCCATTGACATCACCCCATGCCGGAGGGAAACCCGGGGACGGAGTGCATTGCTGACGGGACCGGAGAATCCCACCGGCGAAAGGCTAGAGAATTCCGGTCCACATCTCATTCCCTTTAGATCACTCCCCATTAAGTCAGATTATTAATTTTAAAATATCTTATCTATTGTCATGTCTTTACTGAGAGCTGTACCTTGCAGGGGCATCCTTGGATGTTACCCTGGCCCAACTACAGTAAAGTTCAGAGGAAAGGTAATGTTACACTGTCCCAAACAGAGCTAATAAAGATGAGAAGTGATGCTACATTGACCCAGCTATAGAAGACAAAGGTAAGAGACTCCAAGGTGCTTTGTTTACCTGAGCATAAATCAATCCAATATTCTCTTCATGTATTAACATTAATGGTAACTCATAGAACTACATTTATCATCAGCCCAATGTAGCTGTTGCTTAATAACATTTTAATTTCGGATTAAATTTTGTAATTAGAATCGACTCTAAATTACCTGCAATTTTGCCATGTTCAAGTACAAATCCTGATGGAATATAGATGCAATATTTTAAGAACAATCTCCCTTAAATGTAACAACTAGAAATTATATTTGACAAAAATTAATTAGTTTTACAATTTAAAGAAACATTTATAATTGATCTTTTGGAACAATGTATCACAATAATTTTATCTTCTTAAGTAATTCTTTCAATAACTTTATTTCCAATCTTCCTTTACTATAATAGTGGACAAACTTTTTCGAATGAATCCAGTGTATGAGTTAACAGTTTTGCAAAGCTACTATAACTGACAATGTCACGTTGGGTGATATATACATGTTGCAGGAAATCTCTTGGCGTTAATGGACTCAGCTGCCAAACAATGTGTGGGAGCTGGTACACACGGCCTCCAAGTTTGCCATTTCTGATCAGATATTGACTGTTGGTGGAAAGATGCGCAAGTCATCGAGTCACTAAGGCACAGAAAAGGCCATTCAGTCTGGCCATTGAGTCCATGCTGGCCCTCCATAGAGTAATCCAATCAGTCCCATTTCCCTGTTCTATCCTTTTAGCCCTAAAACTTTGTTTCCCTTAAGTGACCATGCAATTTCATTTCAAAACCGGTCACTGTCTGTTTCCACCACTCGGGTTGGCAATGAGTTCCAGTCGCTGCATAAAACAGTTCCCCCACATCTATCACCCCAAATCTTATAGTCTGTGTTCATTGGTCCTTACACCGTCAGCTAATGGAGAACAGATGTTCTCTACCTTAGCTACAACGGTCATAATCTTATACAGCCCTATGATATTTCATCTAAATTTCCTCTGCTCCATCAAGAGAGACCAATAATAAATAGAAAGAAAGCCAATTAGTACAAAAGGCAAGAACACTAGATTGGAATAGGACAGGTGTTAGGAAAAGGAGAGACCTAGCTAAGAAGTAGAAGGAGAAATTGACACACAGAACTGTACTTCAACAATTGCATACCTTTTAAAAAGTAAATTGCAAGGTTGCAGAATAGATATATATTATTGAAAAATAACTGCCTTGTGTCTCAGGGCATTAGATATGAAATATAGTTAAAACGAATTAGGATTGGTGTGATTATACTGCGTCTTTAAGAAATGTATTTGTGTTATGTTATGAGAGGTGTGTTTAAAATTCAGCTCTGTTTTACTTGGTGCCAATTTGTCTGGGGAACAGGCAGCTCACAGGCTGAGACTGCAGGATAATGATTTTGGCTAGGTATGTGCTTGTTCTAAACTGAATTGATGCATTTTGTTTTTCCCATGGGTTAGAGTTTCAGAACAGGGTTTTGATTAGGTTGATTGACAGAGACAGTCATGTACTTAAGGGCAGGGGCTAGGCTTACTGGGAAAAGCAGGCAGTTACTGCTGAGTTTTGAAAGAAGAAAGAGGTCTCTCGCTCTTTCTGGAGGCTGCTGTTTTGGACCTGCAAGGAGAAATAGCTCTCTCTGTCCCTTCAGAGGTGTTCTGGAGGCTCGAGGATAGCAGCCTAAGTACAAGCACGTAAGCCTGAATGTCGCTCACTGATTTTAAAGAGGAGTTTAAGTCTATATGAGGAATATTGCTTGAATTGGAACTAATAGCGATAAATTACCAATTAAGAATTATATCTTGTCATGTTTAAGTATTTCAATTGGTAAAAGTTAAGCTAATTAATTCATCCTAATTAAACTGTATTGTTAAATAAAGTTTGTTTCGATAAAAGCTTACTAGTGTGTCAATAGAGTCACACCTGGAGTGAAACACCTTATTCTCACACTAATGACAAACTAGAAAAACTGTTGGGCTTCATAACATATTTTGAGGTTTCTGCTCTGATACAATAACAAAAATTGGGGCTCTTGCGGGATTAAAATCTATAATTCCTTGTTTGGTTCATTGAACTCAAAGACAGTGGGTGTTGAGTATTGGCGTTTTCTTTTCAGGTGTTGGATTTGGTTAGTTTAAATAGGGGGTGCCTTATGGAAAAATGGCCGTCAGTGGCTAAAGTTTTCCTGGGTGTGGAAGAGGTCACTCGGAGTGGTTTAGAAAGGTGGTTAAATCAAAACTTTTGAATTTGGCGAACCAGCTGAAGTTGACTTTACTGGGAGGGGCCAGCCAGGAAGGTGGAGATAACTTCAGCGATAGCTCAGCATTTAAAATTGCCAGAACACAGACTGCCTTGGAATTGGCTAGAATTCAATTACAAATGAAATAGTTTGAATTAGAGGCAATGGCAAGGAAAAAAGAAAAGAAAAAGAGAGACCTATTTCTCATAGCAGGTTCCAAACAGCAGCCTCAAGAGAGACAGAAACATCCTTGCTTCTTTCAGAACCCGGCAGTAACTGCCTGCTTTCCCCTGTAAGCTTAGCTCCTCCCCTTAAGCACATGACTGTATCTGTCAATCAATTTAATCAAAACCCTACTCTGAAACTCGAGGGGAAATACCAAATGAACAAAAATGCATTACATCAGATTGAAACAAACACATCCTAGCTAAAATCAATCATTAACCTGCATTCTCAGCATGGGAGCTGCCTGGTGCCCAGACAAACCAGTACCGTGCAAAACAGCTGAATTTTAAACATACACCAAGAAACGTGATATTTCTTAAAAGCACAATATCATCACAATTGGTGTACGATTATATAAAATTTAAGAAAACATACAAGGAAATAAGGGAAGATTAAGAAAGGGATAAGACAATAATGAGGGAATATAAAGAGAATTTAAAAAGAACAATAAAGTATTTTCCAAACATATTAGTAAAAGGAGAATTGTCGAATGTGATGTGGGATCTAAGAGGAGATGGTAGTGAGTTAATAGAGGATAAACTAATATTAGCAACAATATTTCATTCTTTTGTTTCAGTGTTTACAAAACAGAAGAATGTTGGGGAGGAGATAAATCCGGAGTTATTTAAAGGATATGAGAGATCTCAATGGGTTAGTAAAATTAAACAAGTTGAAGGAGGACAATGTGTTGGGACCTAAGCGGCATACATAAAATCACAAAACCTTACTGCACAGGAGACCACTAAGTCCATCACATCTGTGCTGGTGCATTGAAAGAGTTATTCTTTCTGTTATTCCCTCTAACTTCCTGATGGTATCCCTTCCAATATCTATTCTAGTTTCTTTTGCAAGTTACCAGTGAAGCTGCCTCCCTCTCAGGCAGTGCATTTCAGAGTTACTCTGCATAAAAAAACCTCTGCGACTCTGGATCCTTTACTAATTCCTGTGAACTTGTGTTACCCACACCCTTCAGCCAGTGGTGACAGCTTCCCTTTCTGTATTGTATCAAAATCCTTCCTGATTTTGAACACCTCTATTGACATTAAACTTCTCTGCTCTAAAGTCAACTATCACAGCTTCTCTAACCCTTTTCACATAACACATGTCCCTCATCCTTGGTACCACTCTAGTAAAGCTCTTTTGCCCCCTCTGTAAGGTCACATCCTTTCTATAGTTTGATGCCCAAAGTCTGTGGATGCTGAGAAGTGAGGGAGGGGTGGGGTTGGAGGTGGAATAGGAGAGACCCTAAAGATGATATTTCAGGGTTCTACAGACAGTCCTTGTGAACTGCAAAACCAAAAAGCAGTTAATGTGTCATCTGTTTTCAAAAAAAAGAGGGACACAAAACCAACCCAGGTAATTACAGGCACGATTGTTAAATATTTGTTGTCAGGAGAAATGTGGTGCCTTTAGTTAAAAATAAATTCCTGAATATCTAGATGAAAAGGGAATGATTGGAAACAGATAACATGGCTTCATAGTGCATGAATGGTATTGAGGCAGTAAAAACTGCACATTTTAATTAAAATAATCCACTACTAGACAGAGAGAATGAGTCTAAACTACCTTTTTCTTTGGGAGTAATTTGCTTGCTATTTAAAAACATACATCTTAAAATATTTTTAGTTATTAAATCCATTTTTTGACAGATGGAATTTAAAATGTCTATGGAAAATTATTATTTCTTAAAATGCAATTCAGAATTTTTAAAATCCAAATTACATATTGTAAACTGCTAAACAGGATTGCATAATATTTAATTATTCCTTAAATGGGCTAATTCTGTATGAATTCATAGAATCCCTACAGTACAGAAGGAGGCCATTCAGCCCATCGAGTCTGTACCAACCACAATCCCACCCAGGCCCTATTCCCATAACCCTATACAGTTCTTCACATATTGCATTTGTTCTGAGGAATCTGGAATTCTGTGAAGTTGGGAAGGCTCAATGAACTTTTGGAGATTTGAGAAATTTATCAGTCTCTCCGATTTTATAGAATGTCATATATTCTGTACAAAATAAACCTACTACTTGAAGTGGGCAGTCCTTTTTGTCTGTGAACTAACGGACTCAGGTAAACAGTTAGAGAGAGATACCATATTTGTCAATTCAATACCTGTATATTGTGTATTACATGCCCAGTATAACTGGCACATATATTATACTAACTTAATGCTGTTCTAATTTAACGGACAGAGAAAAATCACCAAATAAAAATATTTCAGTGATATTCAGCTTTCCGTCAATTTAAGTTCTTAGGTTGGTGTTCAGTAAGGAAATATTTGTCATAGCTTCAATATAGAATCGATTAGATTTAGGGCTCAGACATACGAAGAATACTTCCAAAATACTTTACAGAAAAAAAGTAGCTAGTGATTGTTGACTGTCATCACTGAAGTCTCATACTCACCTTTACCAAGTTATTATTTTCAAGTTAAATATAAATTAAAGGATTCTGTGTCTGGCTCTAAGATAGCAAAAAAGCTCAGGTTATGAGCACAAGTTTGACCACCTAGTTGAAAGTGCATATCAGAATACAGTATCCCACAAATGTTTGGCAATGAGTAATAATTTTAAATGCTGGTCGAGTGTATAGTCATTACTCATTATCTAAATAATCAAGCTTTCATTTATAGTAGTTCAATTGCCATTAGATTGTAAATAACAAGTGTTAAATAAAATCATCAGGGACACAGAATTACTTAAACATCACTATGGTTTTAGAGTAAAACTGCATGCAAATGTTGGTGCCTTACATTATCGTAATGCTTTTTCACAATCGGTTCATAGAAGCCTATTGCCTCTTTATATTTATTCTCTTGCATAAAGAGAACATGGGCAACATTCAATTTCCAAACATCATGCTCATTGCAGAACTCCACTGACTTGCGGAAGATCTTCTCAACCATTTGGTAGTTTTCCAAGTTCCAATAGATTCTGGCCTGAGCCATAAGCACTGGAATATACCTGACAAAATAAGAATGAAAGGACATTAGAAATAGTAGGAAGAGTATCCAAGTCTGCTCTGTCATTCAATAAGATTGTGCCTGCTCCCAATATCCGATGTTTTCCTGAGACACAAAAAAAATCTTAAATATATTCTGATGGATCGTTCAAAACCTTTTGGGGTAGACAATGCTAAAGATTCATAACACTAAGTTTTATTTCGTTGCAGTCCTGAAAGGGCTACTCGTTAATCCTGAGATTAGAGTCACGGAGTCAAAAGGCCCTTTGGCCCATCATGTGTGCGCTGATCAAAGACAAGCCACCCTTCTAATCCCATTTTCCAGCACTTGGCCATAGCCTTGTATGCCTTGGCATCACAAGTGCACATCTAAATACTTCTTAAACGTTATGAGGGTCTCTGCCTCCACCACCCTTCCAGGCAGTGAGTTCCAGACTCCCACCGTCCTTTGGGTGAAAAGGTTTTCCTCACATCTTCTCCAAACCTCCTGCCCCTTACTTTAAATCTATGCCCCAGAGTCATTGATCACTCCACCAAAGGGAAAAGTTTCTCGCTGTCCACTCTATCTACATCCCTCAATTTTATACATCACAATCATGTCCCCCCTCAGTCTCCTCTGCTCCAACGAACACAACCCCAGTCTATCCAATCTCTCTTCATAACTAAACTCTCCAGCCCAGGTGTGTTGATACTGTGGCTTTAAGAAATATATTTATATTCTGTTTCCTGTGAGGAATAGGTTAAGAATTCAGATCTGTTTCACAGGGTGCTGATTTGTCTAAGAAAACCTTTAAATGAATAGCTGGGAGAACAAGATAAGCACTCATTTTTGACATGCAAGGGGCGATCTTACCAAAAAAATTCTAAGCCAAATGAGCGTGAAAATGGGAGAGAATCAGACCTATTTTTGAATGAGAGAAAAATTCAAATCTTATACCACTGAGGAAAAAATGAGGCAAAGTGTGATTCGCACCAACAGGGGGAGTGGACGGAGTTATTCATGCTGGGATGCTGGCTGATGGTTGCTAGAGGGCGCCATTTGCACCTGTACATGATCACCCACTGGACTGTGGAAAGTGTACACAGTTAGTCCACTGGGAATCTGATACTCCCCCACCCACCGACCGATTGCCACCCCCATTCACCCACCCCAGCCAATTGCGGCCGCTGTTCAAAATCCCTGGCCACACGCGGCCCCAACATACGCCCCCAGCCAATCACAGCCCTCATTCAACACCGCCGCTCTCCCCACCCACCCCACCCCAGTCAATCCCATCGCCCCCCCCCCTCCCCTCCCCACCAGGCTGATTGCAACCCTTTCTCAAACCCCCCATCCCTCCCGGCTGATCACGACCCCCGCTTCTTCCCACCACCCACCATGGCCGATCGCTGCCCCAGTCGAGGGCCTGCGTGATCCTCACTGGTGAGGACCACCACTGCAGAGGCCGGTAAGGCAAGTGGGTGCAGATAATTCTGTCCTGGGCTCACTAATAATATTAAAATTAAGATGTAAATATTTAAATCAGCCTGATGGCACCAGCAGTCCAGTGCGGTATCATCGCAAGAGGCGAAAAACAGGGTTCACGCCCGGATTCTCTTCTTCCATCAGGTAAATGATACAAAAGTCTGAGGTCACGCACCAACCGACTCAAGAACAGTTTCTTCCCTGCTGCCATCAGGCTTTTGAATGGACTTACCTCGCACTAAGTTGATCTTTCGCTACACCCTAGCTATGACTGTAACACTACATTCTGCACTCTCTCATTTCCTTCTCCATGAACAGTATGCTTTGTCTATAAAGCGCAGAAGAAAAATACATTTTACTGCATCCTAATACCTATGACAGTAATAAATCAAATCAAAATCATCTGACCAATGTCCAAAGATGTGCAGATTAGGCGGATTGGCCATGCTAAATTGCCCCTTAGTGTCCAAAGATGCGTAGGTTAGGTGGATTACCATACTAAATTGCATCTTAGGGCCCGATTTTACCATTTTAATTCTAAGTGCTGAATCTGGGAGTATTCAGATCCGACTTGGAAAACTGTTCTCAGGTGCCCCCATACGCACTTAGCCTGAAAAAAAATCGCGGGTCTGAATCGTGCTGTGGGCGGGGCTTATCGCGCCCAAAACGCTGCTGCTCCGATCGGAGCTTTCAACTGCGCATGCGCAGTGAAAAAAAAATTGAAAAAACGCGCTCCTGTCACATTGCTCCGGGCCCCAAAAAGTGGATAAAGCGGCCCGGGAGCGAAAAGCTGGAGCGATGCCCCCACTGACATCACCCCACCCCCACAACATAACTGTCCCCCTTATCCATCCACCCCTCCCCTGCTACCCAAACCAATCGCAACCCTCTGCCCCCTTTTCCCCCCACCGATCGCCCGCAGAGTGGCAGCAGTCCGCACCTTCACCTCCCCCCCTCCCCACCAGACATACATCTGGCCTCCCTCCCTTCCCCAACCAGTGAGCGATCGGGCCTCCCCCCACCAGAGATACATCTTACCCACCTCCCTCCCACCTCCCCCCCCCCATCAGAGAATGATCGCCACCTCCCCCCCCCCCCCCCCCCCCCCTCAGGAGAACGATCGGGTCCCCCTCCTCCCCCCGAACCACCAGACATACATCTGACCCACCTCTTCTTCCCTCCCCCCCCTCACCTCCCCAGAGAATGATCTGGCTTCTTCTCCTCCCCCCCCACTTCAGAGAACCATTTGCCTCCCCCCCTCCCCCTTAACCAGAGAATGACCTGGCCTGCCTCACTCCCACCCAGCCTGAGGACCTGCCTACCCCACCATAAAATCATGTCTGACTCGGGTTGGACGGGATCCCAGAGGGAATCCTGTCTATGCTATTTCACGCTCCTCTCCGGTCCCAAAATCCGCCGGGGGTGGGGAGGAGAGTGTAAAATTCAGGCCATCCTGTTAGAAGAGGTGATTAAAAGCTTAGCCTCAGCGGTAGATCTTAAGGCGGCTCTCAAAAGAGGACTGTGAAGGAAGGACAATTAAGACATTCCAGAACATGGACCTTGGGCTGCTGAAGGGATGTCTACTAATGATAGGTTGAAGGAGGTAAGAAGCAGGTAGAAACTGCCTGCTGTTGAAGTCTTTACTTGTAGAATATCTATATCTACAACCTACACGTTACTTCCTTCCAACAATTATCAACCACAAACAGATTTTTGAAGGATATTTCAGAATACAACTCACTTCTCTAGTGCTTCATCGTACTCATTCACTGCCCTTTTCACAGCTTCATCATCTCGATTATGCCTCGCTTCCTGTACCTAAATAGAAAATAAGCTTTGCTAATTTGTTTTTATTAGAAGCCTTCTTTTAACATCAAAGATAGAACATATCATTCTCTTCTTTAACTTACTGAAGTACGACATTAAAATGACACTTGAACAATACCAGATTTCACAAAGCTACCAATGTAAGCCTTTCTCAAAAAACAACAATAAAATATCCAATATTTAAATTAGGACCAAGATTGGTTAAACTAAGTAAAATAATGCATTTGAAAAAAATTGTCTTTGATAAAAACATATATCCAACTATTTAGGGGGCAAATTTTACTTCTGAAAACAAATGGGTTTGTCAGCTGGGATATTTAAAAATCTACATTTATTGCTCCAAGCCACTCACTTCCAGTTTTAATACAGGCAGGCTGCATACATGCAACCAATTTGATCCCAGAAGATATGCTGTCAATTTCAATGAGGCTGTGTGCCTCATATTTAACCACCATTTTAAACATAACCCCTGCCAGCACATGTTTCTGGGCCTCAGGCAACCTAGTGGCTAAAGTGAGACAAAGACTGCTGAAGTTAGGCCTTTTCACATCTGCTGGATTCTACTTAACTGTTTCACCAGCACCCACAAGCAGACATTGCCACTGATCAACCCTTCCAATTACTACTTCTCTTCCCCTCCCCTCCCAGCTCACCAAGTGTAATGATCTCCCTTCAGCCTCAATCTCCCCCTAGCTCCAGACTCTGGTCTTTCCTGAACCCCAGCCTCTCATCCCCTTCTCTGACCTTTAAATTTCTCTGGCTTGGAACCCCCTAGACCGCCAAGGACTCCCTACTCCACCTTCCAATCTTTTTCCTGACCCAAATCCTGACCTAGTTCTAGTTAAAGTTTGGGACATTTAACTCTTTTGTAGCCAATACCTTTAGTACACAAGGGCGGCACGGTGGCATAGTGGTTAGCACTGCTGCCTCACAGCGCCAGGGACCCTGTTTCAATTCCTGCCTTGGGTCACTGTCTGTGTGGAGTTTGCACGTTCTCCCCGTATCTGCGTGGGTTTCCTCCAGGTGCTCTGGTTTCTTCCCACAATTCAAAGATGTGGGGGTTAGGTTGATTGGCCATGCTAAATTGCCCCTCAGTGTCCCAAGATGTGTGGGTTCGCAGGAATTAGCAGGGTAAATATGTGGGGTTACAGGGATAGGGGCTGGGTGGGATTGTTGTCAGTGCAGGCTCACTGGGCCGAATGGCCGCCTTCTGCACTGTAGGGATTTTATGATTACCTCTAAATACCTTCTTACAAAATTTTTGCTGGAATTTGCTGTCCACTTTTAATAACATAACCATTACTTTACCACAATATTTGGGCCTCAATATTTCAACTTGAAAGGACATAAGACAGAGTGAAGTCAAGCTTCTCCAAGAATGAAGTGCTGATCACCTGAAAAAACTGAAACAAAAGAGGATAGAAGAGGTCCATCAGCAAACTGAAGTGTGCTGTCAGCCTCAAAGCAAAAGGTTTTCCTCTTTTTAAATAAAGCTCAATTCACTCTTATGTAGTTACGCATGTGAGGAAAACAGTAATTAAATCCATGACAAGTATCAGACCTACAAAAACTTGGTAATCTGAAACTTTTTTTTATTCATTCATGGAATGTGACAGGGTGTGGGTGTCACTGCTTAGGCCAGCATTGATTGCCCATCTCTAACAGCCCTTGAGAAGGTGGTGGCGAGCTGCCGTCTTCTCGAACTGTTGCAGTCCATGCGGTGTAGGTACACCCATCATGCTGTGAGGGAAGAAGCACCAGGACTTTGACTCAGTGACAGGTATATATTTCCAAGTTACAATGGTGAGTAGCTTGGAGGGTGTTGCCATGGTCCTTCTGGATGGTAGTGGCCTTAGGTGCTGACTAAGGAGCCTTGGTGAGTTCCTGCAGTGCAGTTTATAGATGGTTCACACTGCTGACACTGTGTCTCGGTGGTGGAGTGAATATTTCTGGAAGGGGTGCCAATCAAGCGAACTGTTTTGTCCTGGATGTATGTTTAAATTTAAACAGGGGAAAATCACTTTGATAAAGGATGGTGATGTTAGTAAATTTTTAATGAAGTGGGTTAGAAATTGTTCTACTGTTTACCTGAACAATGGAAAAATAGCCAACAGCTATTACAGCTTTTGTCTTTCCAAACTGTGGGTTTTGCCTAGAAAACAATCTGAGCTGTATAACAATTGGGATAAGTAATTACAGATTCATCAGGGGTATGGTAGTAGTTTGATAAATTAAGAGCCAGAAGTGCACTGGTAGATTAAAACACAGTTCTAATTTTTGTACAGCTCAGTGGTACTGATGAGCTAAACAGGTGGAGTGATAAGTAACAATGAATAAGACCAATGAATGTCATACAATCTAAATTGTGGTCAATTGTTTCTGTAATTAATTAATTACCTGTTTGGTCAATTTCCGCAACTGCTCAGTAAGTTTACCTGCCATTTCATCAAACTTTCTGAATGCCTGTAAGATGCAGAATCAATTAGAAATGGTGTTGTTTGAAAATGGTGCAAATTAATCACAAAACCAAAAATGTAAATATCCCACAAATGTTTTATTCTTTGCGACAAAACCTCTCAGCAGAAGGCTACTAAGGGCAACATCCTTTCAAAGATTTTTTTCCAAGTCTCTGACAGTGTTATATCATTCATGATTCTCATATCAAATTGTGGAGAACAAGTGAAGTATACAACTTTAAGAACACAATGACAGTCTTCAATAGGGATTTATATAGTAAAAGGATGGTAGAAGGGCCAGAGACTATACATAGAAACTAGAAACAGGAGTAGGCCATTCGAGACTGCTCTGCCATTCATTTTGACCATGGCTGATCATTAAATTCAATATCCTGATCCCCCTTTCCCCCCCATATCCCTTTAGCCCCAAGAGCTATATCAAATTTCTTCTTGAAATCAAACAACGATTTGGCCTCAACTATTTTCTGTGGTAGTGAATTTCACAGATTGTATGTAAAGCGCACAAGAAACAATACTTTTCACCATATACCGATACATGTGACAATAATAAATCAAAATCAAAAGATTTACCACTCTCTGGGTGAAAAATTTCTCCTCACCTCAGTCCTAAAAGATATCCATATCCTCAAACAATGGCCCCTAGCTTTGGACTCCCCCACCATTGGAACACTCTTTCTGAATCTACTCTGTCTAATCCTGTTGGAATTTTATATGTTTCTGTGTGATCCCCTCTCACTCTTCTAAACTCCAGTGAATATAATCCTAACCGATTTAGTCTCTGCTCAAATGACAAACCTGCCATCCCAGGAATCAGCCTGGTAAACCTTCGCTGTACTCCCTCTATAACAAGGACATCCTTCCTCAGATAAGGACACCAAAACTGCACATAATACTCCAGGTGCAACAATGTGTGAAGCAATTCATTTTGATAGGAAGAAAACAAATAGACAATATAAAATAAAGGATATAACTCTAAGTGGGGTGCAGGAGCAGGGAGTGTATACATGATTGAAGTTGGCAAGACATTGTTAAAGAAATTAATAAAGCAAGCAGCATCCTGGGCTTTATTAATAGGCACAATAAGTAGTCTCACAACACCTGGTTAAAGTCCGACAGGTTTATTTGGTAGCATGAGCTTTCAGAGCGCTGCCCCTTCATCAGGTGAGCCTGATGAAGCAGCAGTGCTCCGAAAGCTTGTGCTACCAAATAAACCTGTCGGACTTTAACCTGGGTGTAGTGAGACTTCTTAGTGTGTCCACCCCAGTCTAATACCGGCATCTCCACATCTTTATTAATAGGGGCATCGAGTACAAGGGCAAAGAGGTTATGTTAAATTTGTATGAGACGCCAGTTCAGTCACAGTTGGAGTAGTTGCCCAGTTCAGAAGAAGAGTGATATATCTCCTGTCAGACCCACTAGGATCTTTCACCATTTTCTGTTTTTATTTCAAATCTCCAGCACCTGCAGCATTCTGTTTTTATTTTAAGGTTGAGAGATTAATAGAGATATTCAAAATCATGAAAGGTGTGGACAGAGTAGATAGGGAGAAATTATTTTAATTTGTGAAAGGATCAAGAGTGAGAGGGGACAGATTTAAAGTAATTAGTAAAAGCAGCAAAGTGATAGGAGAAATTTTTTTATGCAGCGAGTAGTTGGGGTTTGGAATGCACTGCTCGAGTGTGGTGGAGGCAGGCCCGATTGAAGCATTACGGGGAGAAGGCAGGGAAATGGTACTAGGTCAGTTGCTCATTCGGAGAGCTGGTGTAGGCACGATGGGCCAAATGGCCTCCTTCTGTACTGTAACCATCCTATAATTCTGTGACAGGAGCCAACAAGCCCTATGTTAGAACATAGAAAAGCTACAGCACAAACAGGCCCTTTGGCTCACAAGTTGCGCCGAACAATTTCCTTACCTTCTAGGCTCATCTATAACCCTCTATCTTACTAACCTCCATGAACCTATCCAAAAGTCTCTTAAAAGACTCAATCGAATCTGCTTCCACAACCACTACCGGCTGCTGATTCCACGCACCCACCACCCTCTGAATGAAAAACTTACCCCTAACATCTCCTCTATACCTACTCCCCAGCACCCTCAACCTGTGGCCTCTCGTGACAACCATTTCTTCTTCTGCATACTATTCTGTTCAATGCCAGTGGGATTAAGCAGGGAATATAGAAGGGAAGAAAGAGTTAACATAGAATACACATTAGCAGGGATCCCATCCTGCCAAATTTAAGACAATGAAGCATGCAGCAGTGGCCAATTTCTCTACTCTTCTTCCGATCCACAGCTGGATCAGTACTGGCTGGAGTGGCAGGGGTGAAGTGGAACAGCAGACTGACCGCAGAGGTGGAAAGATGATGCCACCCAGGACAGAAGGGAAAAGCACTACTTTTCCCTATCCCATGCCCTCTGACCACTGACATCAAAATGCTGGACAGAGATCTTCAGTTCAGGTCCACTGCTCCCTTTAATACCAGCCACCTCCTTTAATGCTGCTGCGGGTGACTGAGATCCCACAGGATTTTCCTTTGTTTTAGGGTCGATTTCCTCGTGAAAATACTGCTTGGTTAAAAAAAAACTCAGACTACACTACTGACATGTATGACAAGGACCACAACTTTAGGCAAATCTGTTTTTACTGAATGGCACAAAATGGGACCAATGGGGAAAGTGTATGATAAGCAAAATATATCAGTTTTAAAAATAGAGTATATATAATTTCAAAGAAGTCAGGTCTCTCAAAGATCTTTAAAAAAACAGATCTTCTACCAATGATCCCAAGAATCTCCTCCAAATGCATCTTCTAAGGTTTCACAATGGCGACCCCCTTATAACTCCATTTCATATTCAACCAACATTGTACTCCTCATAGATTAGGGTGCACCCAGGGCTCATCTATACTCAATTTTAATCATAAAGTATTATGTTTGGACACAAATTTCTCATGTAGTAACATGAACTATGGGCCGAATGGCCTGCTTCTGCAGTGTAGGGATGTCATGATTTGAAGATAATGAGGAAGTGTGAGGTTATGCATTTTGGAAGGAGGAATGGAGGCATAGACTATTTTCTAAATGGGGAAATGCTTAGGAAATCAAAAACACAAAGGGACTTGGGAGTCCTTGTTCAAGATTCTCTTAAGATTAACGTGCAGGTTCAGTCAGCAGTTAGGAAGGCAAATGCAATGTTAGCATTCATGTCGAGAGGGCTAGAATACAAGAGCAGGGATGTACTTCTGAGGCTGTATAAGGCTCTGGTCAGACCCCATTTGGAACATTGTGAGCAGTTTTGGGCCTCA
This sequence comes from Mustelus asterias, assembly GCF_964213995.1. Taxonomy (NCBI): domain Eukaryota; kingdom Metazoa; phylum Chordata; class Chondrichthyes; order Carcharhiniformes; family Triakidae; genus Mustelus; species Mustelus asterias. Next base: position 48,550 of record NW_027591340.1, on the reverse strand, counting down.
TATGGAAGGAAAGATGTGCTGGCCTTGGAAAGGGTCCAGAGGAGGTTCACAAGAATGATCCCTGGAATGAAGAGCTTGTCGTATGAGGAACAGTTGAGGACTCTGGGTCTGTACTCATTGGAGTTTAAAAGGATGAGGGAGGATCGTATTGAAACTTACAGGATACTGCGAGGCCTGGATAGAGTGGACGTGGAGAGGATGTTTCTACTAGTAGGAAAAACTAGAACCAGAGGGCACAACCTCAGGCTAAAGGGACGATCCTTTAAAATGGAGATGAGGAGGAATTTCTTCAGCCAGAGAGTGGTGAATCTGTGGAATTCTTTGCCACAGAAGGCTGTGGAGGCCAGGTCATTGAGTGTCTTTAAGACAGATAGATAGGTTCTTGATTAATAAGGGGATCAGGGTTATGGGGAAAAGGCAGGAGAATGGGGATGAGAAAAATATCAGCCATGATTGAATGGCGGAGCAGACTCGATGGGCTGAGTGGCCTAATTCTTAAGCAGTCGGGAAAAATAAATTCAGCATTCAGGTATTTTTTTAAACCAGGGGATGTGGGCATTACTGGCAAGGCCAGCATTTATTGCCCAGCCTTAATTGCCCTTGACTGGTTTGCCTGGCCATCTCAAAAGGCATTTAACAGTTAACCACATTACTGTGGGTATGGAGTCACATGTAGGCCAGACCAGGGAAGGACAGCAGATTTCCTTCCCTAAAGGACATTAGTGAACCAGATGGGTTTTTGCAGCAAAGGTTTCATGGTCATCATTAGACAATACCAGTAGGCCCCTGCCTTTCCTCAGATTATTAATTAATAAAAATCTGGAATTGAAGCTGGTCTTGGAATAGTGACCATCAAACTATCATTGACTGTCATAAAAACCTGGTTCACTAATGTCCTTTAGGGAAGGAAATCTGCCGTCCTTACCTGGTCTGGCCCACGTGTCTCCAGACCCACAGCAATACATTTGGCTCTTAAATACTCACTGAAATGGACTAAAAGCCATTCAAGGGCAATTAGAGATGGGCAATAAATGGTGACCAGCCATCAATGCCCTAATCCAATGAAATAATAAAATCCTATGGTGATATTTGAATTTAAGTACATAGGGCATTAATCTTACTTGTCAAGTGATATTACCATGGCAGCACCCTGGCCCCCCTTATCCTACAGTGTTAATTGCAAAGCCTATTTTTTATTAATGATGTTGGCTCTTGGTTTAATGTTTACACTCTGTGAGAATATGGTTCTACTGAGTGAAGTATAAGGCAACTTGTGGAATTCAAAAGAACATTTGTAACCTTTAGAGGAAAAACAAGTTCTTACCTCTTCTGGTGCTGTCTGACAGGTTATCATGGCATCCAAGAACTCATACAAGTACTGCAGAATAAAAACAATCCAGATAATTATACAACCATAAATCAACCTTGTTAAACATTCATCTATTCAGTTGTGACAGCTTTGACCTTTTTCCTTTAGAGAATACAAAGCAAAAGTATCATTAATTGATTTGAAAAATGGGCATAGAACATTCTACAAATATTTTACTTTTCCCATTCAGGGTAGAATTTCAAAAGGTGCATGCCAGGCACAAGATCAATTTGTTTGCTGTTACAGCATGTAGGTACGTATCAGGAGATCTGTTGTCATGGTATGCCATAAATTCTGGATTGGCCATGCTAATTTGCCCCTTAGTGACCAAAAGATGTGGAAGCTAAGTGGGTTAGCCATGGTAAAATGCATGGGTTATGGGGATAGGACAGGGTTGAGTCTGGAGAAGATGTCCTTTTGGAGAGTCGGTGCTGACTCAAAGGGTCGAATGGCCTCATTCTGCACGGTAGGGAATCTATGGATCTAATTCCATTGTGGCGTGTCCGCTTTGTGATGTCCATCATCCGATACACTGAAGTCAACTTCTCTTTCTGATTCCCAGAGGGTAAAATGGAGGGCAAGAACTTTTCAGCTCTGATCAAATGGCCAAAATTCTGACATTTGCTTTTCTGGATGTCATTTTCCAGAGTTCTTTTTGTTCTTGCGATTTCAAGCACCTTACCATTTGTGCAATGGTGCATGTATGGAACTTTTAGCAAACATCTTAGCATCCACATCTTCAAAGGCCTCAATTTTCTTCCACAGATATTTTGTTATTCCTTTATTCTTTTATGGGATCTGAGTGTCAACAGCAAGGCGAGTTACCCATCCATAATTACCCATGAAATGAATGGCTTGCCTGGGACATTTCATGGCTCAGTCAATTACGTTATGTGGCTGAAGTCACATAGGCCAGACCAGGTAAGAATGACAGATTTTCTTCCCTAAAGGGCAAAACTCGAAAGGAGCTGCAGGAATAGAAGGATTTGGGTGCATATGTGAACAAGGCATTAAAAGTGGCAGGACAGGTTGAGAGGGAGGTTTCTAAAGCATACATCTCCTGGGCAGATCGGCTTTTATAACAATCGGTAGTTTCATGTCACCATCATTGAGACTAACTTTACAATTCCAGGTTTATGAACTGAATTTAAATTCCACCAGCTTCTGTGGTGGGATTTGAACCCATGGCCCCAGAACATATGCCTGGGCCCATATCCCGCTAAACCTTTCCTATCCATGTACCTGTCCAAATGTATTTTAAATGTTGTAATTGTACCCGCCTCTAGCAGCTCATTCCACATACGCACCACCCTGTGTGTGAAAAAGTTGCCCCTCAGATCCCTTTTAAATCTTTCCCCTCTCACCTTAAACCTACACCCTCTAGTTTTGGACTCCCCTACCCTGGGGAAAAAAGACCTCGTCTATTCACCTCATCTATGCTCCTTATGATTTTATAAACCTCTACAAAGGTCACCTCTCATCCTCCTACACTCCATGGAAAAATGTTCCAACCTCCCCTTATAATTCAAACCTTCCAGTCCTGGTAACATCCTTGTAAATCACATGAAATGTTTTTCAACAATTCTTTTTTTCACACATTTACATAATCTTTTCTGATAATCAGTGTTTACATGGATGAGGAATCCTTTTTTAAATAATCCCTTGCAGTATGTAAGAGGGAATTTAGAATAACTTGGAATTAAAAGACTAACAGATCAGGGTAGATTAGATCAGAGTGAATAGAGTATAGAGAAGTTACATAATAATGAAAAATCCTGTTTGCATGGGGGCACATATAGCCACTGTTAGAGTTTAGGCAGGTATTTTTGAAAACAAACTCTATATTAAAAGCATGTGCCTTGTTAATAACACAATGCTCTCAGGCATGATGGGACGCAGTTAAGTAAAAAATACATTCCTCGGAACAATGCAGCTACTGAGAGAAAGGGAAAAGCAACTCTTATCCTTGTCTCTAGACAGCCCTAAAGAATAGGATATTCACTAACCAAGGACACTGGATAAGAGTTGTCTGGAACATATCAGGAGACTGTGAGAAACATTTAAAGTTCACGAACAGATCACGCAGTCCCATGCTGTCTAGGAGTAAATGTTATTGGCCAAGGTAAATAATCTATTCTAACAATGATTGGTTCATACCCGGCTGGTGTGAGCAAGGGATGGGCAAATGACTTTTGAAAATTGTATAACTAATACTGAGCGTGATGTAATTTCACAGTGATTTGGAACTGCCCCAAATCTCTCTCCCTCATGCATTGAACCAAGCTTGGAAAATAAAAAAACATCTTTAACCAGAATACTTGTCTCCCTGAGTCTTTGTTAGCTGAGCTGTAATTGAGAGAGAAAATCCTCCACCTGAAAGCCAGCATAATACATAGTCTCTGAAAATGCTCCTACACAGAACTATTACTTAGTACCTTGTAATAAAAATTGTTAGCCATTTCGAGAAACAAAGAAAATCTACAGCACAGAGGCCAATTAGCCTGTTGCATCTGCACCTGCCAAAATAGAATTATTCAGTCTAATCCCACCGCCCAGTTCTTGATCCCAGCTCTGTAGGTTATGGCACCTCAATGTATAACCAAGTATTATTGTTATGTAGTGTGGGTTTCTGCCTCTGCCATTCTTTTAGACAATGAATTCCAGACCATCATCCTCTAAGTGAAAGAAATTCTCATCCCTCACCAATCCATCTACAAATTGGTTTAATATTTATACCTCCTTGTTACTGACCTTTCTGCTAATGGAAATAGGCTGTTCTGGCCCGCTATTTTAAACCCTTCGCAATTTTATACACCTCAATTAAATCTCCCCTCAGTCTCCTCAGTCCAAATAATCCCTGCCTATCCAATCTTTCCTCAAGACCTTCGCCTCGTATCCTCTCCAGTGCAATTACATCCTTTCCTCTAATACAGTGAACAGAATGGTTTGTAGCTCTGTTGTCTAAGGTTTTACATTGGTTCAGCATGAACTCCCTTGGGGCGATTCTCTCAGCCTGCTGCGCGCCATGACCTCCACACGTTCCAGCCACCGGATTTCCAGCATCATCAGCTAGAAATCGGTGCAGAGCTGAATAAATTATTCAAATTGTGATTAGAATCTTATTAGCGGGCCCAGGATTGAAGTCGCCGGGCCCACTAGGAGTGCAGGGGGCCATGGAGGCCCCACAGGAAGTCAGAGGTAAGGGAGGTGGTGCCCCCAGGGTATTGCCAGCCTGGCACTACAAAGTGGCAATGCCCAGGGTATCGGGCAATGCCAAGGGGGCAGGGCCAGGGCGAGAACTTCTGGGAAGGGGGAATGGAGAAGATCGGTGGGGGTGGTTCCCGCTACCACTCCGCACTTTGGATCAGCGACAGAGAGAGGGAAGGGCTGTTTGGGGCTGGCCATTGTGGTGGAAGCGGGGCTAATCAAAATGGGCTGAGGGGGTGGAGAGCTGGCGCAGACACACCAGCAATCAGGGCACGGGGCGTGTGTTGGAGGGGCAGCGTTGCAGGGTCACGGGGCTGGCCAGCGATCGAGATAGCCAACAATCGGGAGGCTGGCAGTGCGGAGTAGTGCGCATGTGGTGATCTTTGCTATGACAGATTGGCGCATATGTAATGGTCTGCTCAGCGCTATGCTGTCAGTCTCTCCAGTGGGAAAAGGCCCCACCCACCGATTTTCATTGTGCATCACAGAGAGCCCTAACGTGAATCGCAGAGTGTGGGAGATTCATTTTGAAAGCGGGATTTACTCCAGCTTTGATGCGAATTCAAGACTTCGAATTTTTTGGGGAGAATTCCACTCCCTGTTCTTATATTCTATGCTCCAGCAGTATTTTTCATGCTTTCACAATCAGCTTGACATGCAACTTGCAGGGGTCCATAATGCACATTTCAAGGTTCTTCTTTTCCTCGACACTTTCAGTGTTCTACCATTTATTGTGTATTCTCCTGCCTTGTTTGCTCTCTGAAAATGCATAACTTCACTCTCCTCCAGATTGTATTCCATTTGCCACTCTGCTGCCCATTGACCAGTCCATTAATATCTTCCTGCAGATTTCTGTTCTGCCAGAAAACTACCGCAATAGCAATCGTCTTTGAGAATTATAAATAAACAAGCCAAATTATTCCAGTTTCTTACCGGTGTGAGGAACTTGTAAGTAAGATGAGCATTTTCGGCCAAAACATCAGCAGCCAAGTCAAAGTACTGAAAAAGTAAAGCAAAATAATTAACTGTTTTCTCAGTTCAAATATTGCTCAAAATTTGTGGTCTATCATCTAAACATTCAAAATCATAGAAATCATAGAAACCCCACAGTGCAGAAAGAGGCCATTCGGCCCACCGAGCCTGCACCGACCACAATCCCACCCAGACCCTACCCCCAGATCCCTACATATTTACCCACTAATCCCTCTAACCTATGCATACCGGGACACTAAGGGGCAATTTTTAGCATGGCCAATCAACCTAACCCGCACATCTTTGGACTGTGGGAGGAAACCGGAGCACCCGGAGGAAACCCACGCAGACACGGGGAGAATGTGCAAACTCCGCACAGACAGTGACCCAAGCCGGGAATTGAACCCAGGTCCCTGGAGCTGTGAAGCAGCAGTGCTAACCACTGTGCTACCGTGCCGCCCTAGAAAAATAGAATTATAGACTGGTTCTTCAGTATCTCACATAAATATATTGCATGTATTAAAATGATTATGACATTTTATTAGTTTTAATGCTTAATTACTGTTTCAAATTACACATTATTAAACAAGTCATCAAATTTGACTTTGCATGAAGAGCAGTATTATTAACACATCGGAAAACTTATCACTTAACATACTTTGCTTTCATTTGTGAGGTACTAAATTGCAAATCGATGTAACCTTACATCAAATCCTGTAAAAGTGCATTCTAACACAGAACAGTGCAGTCAGAACATCTGAACAATTCAGTTTGCGAGCTGTGAACCATTAAGATATAAGGAAATTTGTTTAAGCATTGGAAACTTTGTTTCCCCAGAACCAACACATGATCTCCTGTGTGATGCAGATAGATTAGCATAGTGGAGATGCAGAACTGGCCCAGAAGAAGAATTGGATGCTTCTTTATAATATTCTCCTTATACCTTTAAGATAGAAAAATGCTAGTATTACATTATATACCTCATTCTAGTTAATTAATTTTAATAGAAACATAAATTGAGCAGATAAAAACAATAGTCCCTAATTCTGACTGATATTTTACAACGTATTCAGATTCACCAATAATACTCTTGTAGTAATGGTCCTGAAAGCTGTAACAGTGCAAATAGAGGCCATAGCTCGAATAAATTGCACAATGAAATAAAGGCCACAGGACAGAAGTAAAAACAAAGATTATGATGTTTGGTGGCTGACAATAAACTTGAGGTCAAATTTGAGACAAAATGGATTGTCATTTATGCAAATTAAGGAAAGCAAACATGGATTTGTTAAGGGAAAATATTGTTTACATAACTTGCTGAGTTTTTTGAGAGGTAGCAAGGAAGGTTGATGGGGGCAATACTGTCGCAAACGGCGCTGAACACTGCGCAGTCATCAGGGAACATCCCCACTTCTGACCTTAGGATGGAAGGAAGGTCATTGAAATAGGTTTCTGAAGTAGAACCTATACAACTGAAGTTTTTCACACAAAGAGTGGTGAGTGTCTGGAACAAGCTGCCAGAGGTAGTAGTAGACGCGGTACAATTTTATCTTTTAAAAAGCATTTAAATATGGGTACGATGGGTATGGAGGGATATGGACCAAATGCGGGCAATTGGGATTAGCTTAGGGGTTTTTAAAAAAAAAGGGCGGCGTGGACAAGTTGGGCCGAAGGGCCTGTTTCCATGCTGTAAACCTCTATGATTGAAGCATAACTTCTTCCACTTTGTATTTCAGCCCCTTAAGATAATGGCCAACATTTCACTAACCTTTTGTGATTGATCTTTGTAGCTTTTGTTTATTTATTGTTTGGGGATGAGGACCTCGCTGGCTAAGCTAGTATTTGTTGCTCATCCCTCATTGCCCTCGAGAAGGTGGTGATGAGTTGTACACACAGACACCCACACTGACCTGCTCCTCCAGTTTTGCATTTCTTACTATTTGGAAAGGCACAGAGGAGGACCTCAGTCTTCCCCACAATGAGTTCAATTACCAGTTTTAGAATCATAGAATCATAGAATCCCTACAGTACAGAAAGAGGCCATTCGGCCCATCGAGTCTGCACTGACCACAATCCCACCCAGGCCCTATCCCCATATCCCTACATATTTTACCCACTAATCCCTCTAACCTATGCATCTCAGGACACTAAGGGCAATTTTTTTTTTAGCATGGCCAATCAACCTAACCTGCACATCTTTGGACTGTGGGAGGAAACCGGAGCACCCGGAGGAAACCCACGCAGACACGAGGAGAATGTGCAAACTCCACACAGACAGTGACCCAAGCCGGGAATCGAACCCAGGGTCCTGGAGCTGTGAAGCAGCAGTGCTAACCACTGTGCTACCGTGCCGCCCAATTACATAATCTCCGGATGTTTTGCCCAATTACATAATCTCCGGATGTACCTTTCCACCAAACAGGAAAATAACTCTCAATACTTTTATCCAAGTTATTTGATAAACATGGTGAAAACCAATTAGCATCCCTTGTTGCTTCAAAATCAACGTGCTTTCATTACACTATCATCTAATACCTTCTGGAAGTCTGTATAGATAGCATTCGCTGACCCTCACAAATCCACTACGTCAATAACCTCCTCAAAATCTTCAACTGGATTTGTCAGACTTAAACTTCTTCACACATTCATGCTGACCATCTGTGATAAAATTTAACTAAATTTTCAGCCACTTTGTTTCTAATGGCAGATTTTGGCAACTTCTCCACTGTTGGCATTAGACTGACAAATCTGTAGTTACCTGGTTTCTCTTTCCTACCCGACTTAAATAATGGGGAAAGAATTGATAATTTACTAATTGCACTGCACATTCTACAAATTAAGAAAGCTTTGGAGGATTATTGTCAATGCATCTGGTATTTCCACCCCTACTTATGATGATACTATGCCTTTAAGAAATATATCTATAGCATGTTTCTTGTAAGGGGTATGTTTAAAATTCAACTCTGTTTTACAAGGGGCTGATTTGTCTGGGTAACAGTTCGTTCATGTGTTGAGAATGCAGGTTTATGACTGATTTAAACAGAGTTAATGCATTTGCCTTTACTTAAGTTTCCCTTGGAGTTTCAGAGTAGGGTTTTGGTTAGGTTGATTAACAGAGTCATGTGCTAATGGGAAGAGATCAGCTTGCAGGAGAAACAGTCAGTTTCTGCCTGGTTCTGAAATAAGCAAGAAATGTCTCTCTGTCTCTTTCTCCAGAAGTGCTTGGAGAACTCTAGGACTGGCACTCTAATTACAAGCATGTAAGCCTGTGTTTGCCAACTGATTTTGAAGAGGAGGTTGAGTCTGTAAGAGGAATATTGCTTGAATTGAAATTAATAGGGATAGGTTAGCAGTTCAGAATTAACTTGTCATGTTTAAGTATTGTTCAAATGTTAAATGTTAAGCTGATTCATTTGTTATAGTTAAACTGTATTGTTAAATAAAGTTTGTTTTGATAAACGCTTCCCAGTAGAATCATGCCTAGAGTGACACATCTAATCCTCACATTAATGCCAAAATAGCAAATAGTTGGGGTTTAGTCTAACTTCATAGCATGCCTTGGGGTTTCTGAACTTGCACCCTCACATACTTATTTTAACACTTTGGAGTAGAAATCAACAGGTTCCGGATATTTGTTTATCTTATGGCTCATTATTTCATTACTCATGTAATATAAACAAGTTCCTTCCCTTGATTCCTTCTTTCCTCGATTAGCAGTGTTTTGATTTAACTCCCATCATATAAAACTTGGAATTTATTAATTGGAAAAAATAATTGCTCATTCTGCCTGAAAATATTTTTCTGCTTTGTCTTTCCCCTTTATGGCTCTCATCCCTTTCAGCACATGGAGCATGCTGCACAAAAACAAGCAAGAATAAGGTAAACGCACTTCATATTTGCAGTAGAGAAGAAGCAGATTGCCAAAGGTTTCTGGTGGGAAAGGATTCTGCTGGAGTAAGAACTGTAGTTTTTCAAATCCCTCAGTTGGTTTGGAGTCCATGTTCATTAAGGCTTGGTTGTGAAGGGTGACTGGGTCAAGTTCCTATAATGAAAATACAGTGCATTACTCCAGGCTTGATTATCTTCACGCAAATAAAATTACCAACTGTTAACAAAACAAATGTTACTAAAAATTCAAGATTCTCTCTCAATTTTAAAATACGTTAAAGTATTTCGAAATATCATCTAGGTTCTTTCCCGCTACTGACTACAGAGGTCTGTAACTCCAAACCTCTCATTTCAGGCCATGCTTAGATTTCTCCTCCATTACCTCCCACCTCTAACCATTTCTGGGCTGCCTTTGCTCTGCTCCCACTATTTTATGATTGTGTTCTATCTTCCTCTGTATTCTCTGGCAGTTTTGTCAACATTTCATCTCCCACCCACCTTATTCCTTCAGTTGGTCTTCTACTCTGTCTCTTGGTCAACACACATTCCAGATCAATGCCAATGGTGGTCCTTATTTTTCAATTATTCATTTGTGGGATGAGAGCGTCGCAGGCTGAGCCAGCATTTATTGCACATCCCTAACTGCCCTCCATTTCAGAGGGCATTTGAGAGTCATAGAGATTTACAGCATGGAAACAGGTCCTTCAGCCCAACTTGTCCATGCCGCCCTTTTTTTTTAAACCCCTAAGCTAATCCCAATTGCCCACATTTGCCCCATATCCCTCTATACCCATGTAACTGTATAAATGCTTTTTAAAAGACAAAATTGTACCCGCCTCTACTACTACCTCTGGCAGCTAGTTCCAGACACTCACTACCCTGTGTGTGAAAAAATTGTCCCTCTGGACACTTTTGTATCTCTCCCCTCTCACCTTAAACCTATGCCCTCTAGTTTTAGACTCCCCTACCTTTGGGAAAATACGTTGACTATCTAGCTGATCTATGCCCCTCATTATTTTATAGACCTCTATAAGATCGCCCCTCAGCCTTCTACGCTCCAGAGAAAAAAGTCCCAGTCTATCCAGCCTCTCCTTATAACTCAAACCATCAAGTCCCAGTAGCATCCTAGTAAATCTTTTCTGCACTCTTTCTAGTTTAATAATATCCTTTCTATAATAGGGCGACCAGAACTGTACACAGTACTCCAACTGTAGCCTTACCAATGTCTTGTACAACTTCAACAAGACGTCCCAACTCACATTGCCTCCATATTGCTGTGGATTTGGAGGCACATGTAGGCCAGACCAGTTAAGGATGGCAGATTTCCTTCTGTAAAGGACATTAGTGAACTAGGTGGGTTTTTCCAACAATCCACAATGGTTTCATGGTCATCATTAGATTTTTAATTCCAGATTTTTTTTCGTACTCAAATTTCACCAGCTCCCCAGATCTTGCTCTGGCTCTCTGGGACTACTAATCCAGTGACAATACCACTATGCCACTGCCTCCCCTAGGGACTATGACACAGCCAAATTTCTGTTGTGCTTCTGAGAAAACATCTCACCCCTCAGCTCCATTCATGGCAAAACTGATCCTTAGTCATCTACCTTGTCTTTATAAATTGTAGCAGTCCAGGTATTGTCTCAGGAGCCTTGGTGGGTTCCTGTACTGCATTTTGTAGATGGTGGACACGGCTGCCATTGTGCATCAGTGATGGAGGTAGTGAATGTTTGTGGATGGGTTGCCAAACAAGGGGACTGCTTTGTCCTGGATGGTATCAAGCTTATCAAGTGTTGTTGGAGCAGGTAACTTCAGGCAAGTGAAGAGTTTTCTATCACACTCCTGACTTGTGCCGTGTAGAAGGTGGACAGGCTCTGGGGAGTCAGGAGGCGAGTTACTCGCCGCAGAATTCCGAGCCTCTGATCTTCTCTTGCAGCCATGGTATTTATATGGCTAGTCCAGTTCTCAACTTCTGAGGACATTTCAAGGACAATGGTTAGATTCTCTCTTGTTGGAGATGATCATTGCCTGGCACTTGTGTGGCACAAATGTGACTTGTTAGCCCAAGCCTAATATTACCTCCTTTGTCTACAAGCTGTAAAAGTGTAACTTTCTAGTACTTTAATTGTTGGAATGCACTGCTGTCCTAGGCCACCATCTCTGCACTAAGTGTCTGCAGCTTGTGCAACTTTGGCCCAGAGTTGTACTGGAGTCTGAGTTGCAGACATCACTAGACATCGGGGCGTGAGAGAGTTACCTGGAAGCATTGTTAGAGGAGGCAGTCATACCATTTAGATTAGGCAGAGCTTGATTAGGTCAATGGTCAGGAACAGGAAGGTTTTTTTTATTCATTCGTGGGACATGGGCATTGCTGGCTGGCCAGCATTTATTGCCTATCCCTAGTTGACTTTGAACAAAGCGATTGCTAGGCCATTTCAGAGGGCAGTTGAGAATCAACCACATTGCTGTGTGACTGCGAGACAGGTGGGGATCCAGCAGGTCTCCTGGAAGAACCTTATCCCTTGACTTTGTCCAACAGGTACAAGGTACTTGCTATCTGTGCGGATGAAAAAGGAGGACTGAAGAATGGATGGCCAAACTGCCCATAGCATCATGGTGCAGGATACCATTCAAGCAGGAAAAGCAAAACAAAATGTGAGTGATAGGAGACAGCAGAGATTTAAAGATCTCTTACACTTAACTATTCATTGTCACAAGATATGAAACAGATGATTAATATGAACATGTAATTGAAAGTATAGTTTCTTACTTCAGAAAAATTCCTTTTGAAAACGACAGATCTTGAAGATTCAAATGTTTTCGCTACAATGTGTGTTTGAAAATAACACAAGAACATGGAGGATGAGTTTTGCTTTGAAGCTTCAAATTCTTTCCAAAATAGAGGCAGTGTGTAAAATGAAAACCTCCAGTGTTGATGTAGGTTGTCGCCATTTTGAAATGAGAAAAAATAAATAGTACTGATAATTCAAATTAAATCAATGGCCCAGATCTTCCCGTCTCTGGATGGTCAGAGACCCGGCATATCCCAAAGTTGCGCTTGGAGACCAAAGTTCCCAAAACAAGGACTCCATGGGAATTGCCCGGAAGAATGTCTCCAAACTGAGTTAGTTGGTGACCTCAGATGGTTCCAACTCTCTTACTGAGGTAGTTACCCAGAAAACGTTACAAAGAACAAAGAAAAGTGCAGCACAGGAACAGGCCCTTCAGCCCTCCAAGCATGTGCTGATCATGATGCCCTAACTAAACTAAAAAAACCTTCTGCCCTTACTTGGTCCGTATCCCTCTATTGCTTCCCGATTCATGTACCCATCCAGATGCCTCAAATGTTGCTAATGTGCCTGTTTCTACCACCTCCTCTGGCAGCGCATTCCAGGCACCCACCACTCTCTGCGTGAAAAACCTCCCCCGCACATCTCCCTTAAACTTTCCTCCTCTCACCTTGAACCTGTGCCCCCTTGTAATTGACACTTCCGTCCTGCAAAAAAGCCTCTGACTATCCACCTTGTCTATGCCTCTCATAATTTTGTAAACCTCTATCAGGTCTCCCCTCAGCCTCCGTCTTTCCAGTGAAAACAATCATAGTTTATTTAACCTCTCCTCATAGCCAACACCCTCAAGACTAGGCAATATCCTGATGAACATTCTTTGCACTCACTCCAAAGCTTCCACGTCCTTCTGGTAGTGTGGTGACCAGAACTGCACGCAATATGCCAAATCCGGCCTAACCAAGGTTTTATACAGCTGCAACATGATTTCCCAATTCTTGTACTCAATGCCCCGGCTGGTGAAGGCAAGCATGCCATATGCCTTTTTAATCACCTTGGCCACTCGTGTTGCCACTTTTAGGGAACTGTGGACCTGCACGCCCAGATCCCTCTGTGTGTTAATGTTCCTATGGGTTCTGCCATTTACACTATAATTCACACTTAACGTTGATCCTCCAAAATGCATCACCTCACATTTGTCCGAATTAAATTCCATCTGCCATTTCTGTGCCCAAGTCTCCAATCTATCTATACTCTGCTGTATCCTCTGACAATGTCCAACACTATCAGCAACTCCATCAATCTTTGTGTCATCCGCAAACTTACTAATCAGACCACCCACATTTTCCTCCAGATCATTTATATATAGTACAACAACAGAGGTCCCAGCACTGATCCCTGTGGAACACCACTAGCTACAGATCTGATTCTGAAAAACACCCTTCACTGCTACTCGGTCTTCTATAATCAAGTCAGTTCTGTATCCATCTAGCCAGCCCACCCCAAACCCTATGTGATTTTAGTTTTTGTACCAGTCTACCATGTGGTACCTTGTCAAATGCCTTACTAAAGTCCATATAAACTACATCCACAACCCTTCCCTCATCCAGGACCAAGTCGTGAGTAGAGATGTAATTCCTCCGCCCGATGCTTGAACTCAACTCCAGTCTCAGAATCCTCCATTCGACTATTAGATTCATTCCCAAACCCTTCGACTCCTCCGCCCAGCCCTCAGACTCACTCCTCGACCCTCAAATATCAATGGAATGAGACAAAGTCAACATGGATTTATGAAAGGGAAATCATGTTTGTTAAAACCAACTGGAGTTTTTTTGAGGATGTAACTAGTAGATAAGGGAAAGCCAGTGGATGTAGTGTATTTGGATTTTCAGTAAGCTTTTGATAAAGTCCCATATAACAGGTTAGTGTGCAAAATGGAGGCCTTGAGGCACAATGGTAATGCCCTTACCATTGGACCAGAAGCTCTGGGTTAGAGTCCAACGTTAGGACCTGTTAACCACTTGTTGTTCAATGCGGTTCAATAGGCTGATAATCAGCTCAGAAATCCTTCCCTCACTATTCCCCAAAGGGTATAAAAAATGTATGGGTGTGAAGATACGCTAAAAACGGTGTAAAATTAAAGCAGATGGGACTGGGGGTAATATATCGGCATGGATTGAGAATTGGTTAGCAGACAGGAAATAGAGTTGGAATAAAGCCAGTTCTGTATCCATCTAGCCAGCCCACCCCGAATCCTATGTGATTTTAGTTTTTGTACCAGTCTACCATATGATACCTTGTCAAACGCCTTACTAAAGTCCATATAAACTACATCCACAGGACGGAAGCCTCAGCACTTCACTAAACTGTAAGCACACAGATAATAACCTCATGAGGCTCCACTTCTCCAGCTTCCACCCCAAGCACGTTAAGGAAGCCATCCCCTACGAACAAGCTCTGCGTATACACAGGATCTGCTCGGACGAGGGGGAACATGGCTGACACCTACAGACGCTGAAAGATGCCCTCTTAAAACCAGCTATGATGTCAACTCATCGATCGACAGTTCTGACGTGCCACAGCAAAAGACCACGACGCTCTCAGGAGACAAACATGGGACACGACTGACAAAGTACCTTTCGTCATCCAGTACTTCCCCGGAGCAGAAAGACTACGCCAGGTTCTTCGCAGCCTTCAGCATGTCATCAATGACGACGAACATCTCGCCAAGGCCATTCTTGCACCTCCGCTACTCGCCTTCAAACAGCTGCCTAACCTCAAACAGACCATCGTTCGCAGCAAGCTACCTAGCCCTCAGGGGAACAGCGACCATGACACCACACAACCCTGACACAGTAACCACTGCAGGGCATGCCAGATCATCGACACAGATAGTAACATCACACAGGCGAACACCACCCGCCAGGTACACGGTACATAGTCATGCAACTCAGCCAACATAATCTACCTCATATGCTGCTGAAAAGGGTGCCCCGGGGCATGGTACATTGGGGAGACCATGCAGACACTACGATGACGGATGAATGGACACAGTGCAACAATCGCCAGGCAGGAGTGTTCCCTCCCAGTTGGAGAACACTTCAGTGGCCAAGGATATTTGACTGCCAATCTTTGGGTAAGCGTTCTCCAAGGCGGCCTTCGAGACACACAACAATGCAGAATCGCCGAGCAGAAACTGATAGCCAAGTTCAACACTCATGAGGACTGCCTTAACCGGGATCTCGGGTTCATGTTGTGCTTATATGTAACCCCACCATACTGTTCTGTGGGAGAAAAATCTCCTTAACTGTCCTGTTTTGACACCGTGCACACCTTGATTAGGTGTAATGATCTCTCTCTACCTGAATTTGTTAGCATAATGTTAGCACCATCTTACTCTTTGATTATTTGTAATCCTCTCTCTGCGTTAAATTATCGGTTCTTAGGTGATCCCTTCACTTGTTACACAGCCTGTCGACGCTTTACACGTACTGATTATACTTAACTGCTTGCACTTATTTATTAGCACTCATGAAGACTTGTTATTCTGCCAGCCTACACTGTCCGTACTTATCCTTTAACACTCTACCTGCGAGTGTCGGGCGACCTACGTGTTCTGTGCCTGCGTGCCTCTCTCCACTTCACCTGACGAAGCAGCAGCGTTCCGAAAGCTTCTGATTTCAAACAAACTAGTTGGACTATAACTTGTGTGACCTCTCATCTTGTACACCCCAGTTCAACATCCATATTCCATGGTGACAAAAGACTCAATGAAACTCCTTTCCCCAACAACGTAATAATCAGTTCCTCTCCCCATCATCCACACACCTCTATCCCACACTCTCACTCATGTCCTCCCTCCCATCCCACTCTGCCCACAATTTACTCACTCATGCCCTTGCTCCCTACTTAGCCCCCCCCCACCCACCTCACTTATTCCTTCCACCGCACCCCCCTTCACCACTACCTGCATTTTTCCACCTTGCCCGGATGTGGGGGAGCTGAAATGGAAACGCAGCAGTAATGGTTATGAATAGTAGGAAACATTGTATATACCAGATTCCAATCAGAAAACCTTATCAAACACTGAATGAGAGAGAAGTAATTGTCTCGTCCTAAACCCCAGAGTTGAAAATAACTATGTTTCAGAGCTTATTCAACAGAAAAAAAGTACATTTCTGTGCACAATCTCAATCATGTGTGGATAAGTATTACCAAATTAATTATATTTTAAACATTTGAGAAAACAGAAAGTTATATTATCTTTGAAAAAAAGACTATCAGCTTACCTCTTCAGATCGTGGTGGCATGTCTGTCAATGCTTCTTGTGCTGCTTCATCTGTTTAATAACAAAGGATGGATAGTGCTATTGTCACTGCAACAATATTCTGCATCTTTAACCCCATAAAGCCAAATAGCATGTTAAAAAATATTACAAATAGTTATGAAATGCAGAAAATCGTCAGAACACAGAAAACCAATGGGATATGATTTCTCGCTAGAACTGATTAAACCAATGAACTATTACTTTCAAAGTTATTGATTTGTGCCTCTGTTCTAAACAAAGACAGAATCACTGAATTGTTACGATGCAGGAGGCCGCCATTTGGCCCATCTGTCGGTACCGAAAAAGCAATGGCCCATACAGGGATTGAACCCGCGACCTTGGCATGATCAGCACCAAATTCTAACCAACTGAGTTAACCAGCCAGTTATCAATATATTGAAATTATTTTACTATTTACATGCACATTCTACAAATTTATTAATGTTTTCTTTTATGTTGTCAGTCTTCATCTGTGTTAACAATTTGGTGCCGTCTGCAAATTTTGAATTCAAATCTATGTAGATGGTAAACAACAATGGTCCCGGCATCAATCCCTGAGAAACATCATTTCCTTCTTGCCAATTGCCCAGCTTCTGCTTTTCTGAGTAACAATCTTTAAGCCCTGTTTTTGCTAGTTTGACATCCATTCTGTCATTTGTCTCCTGATTCCCAATGCTTTGACCTTAGTCATGAGCCTACTATGCAGCCCTTTTCAAAGGCCTTTGGAAAGACCACAGAATTACATCTTTGCAAAACAATCCCATTATCTTTGCTACCACCACTGTTAAGATAACTGGTGTATAATTTTCTAGTTTTGTTCCATCTAACTTATTTTAAATTTACCTTGCCCTCAGACCACTGGCACCTTTCCAATAAATTCGATAAATATTCTTTTTTTATATTGTTAAAAATGCATGGATATAATCCATCGGGACCAGGGTTTTTATCCTTTAGTCTGGCTAGTTGCAGGTTCCGGGGTTTAGATGTTTCAGTAAGTGCAGGGAAGGTGGTAAAAGAGGGGGAGGTGTGGCATTGTTAGTCAAGGACAGTATTACGGTGGCAGAAAGGACATTTGATGAGGACTCGTCTACTGAGGTAGTTTGGGCTGAGGTTAGAAACAGGAAAGGAGAGGTCACCCTGTTGGGATTTTTTTATAGACCTCAGAAAAGTTCCAGTGATGTAGAAGAAAAGATTGCAAAGATGATTCTGATAGGAGCGAAAGTAACAGGGTAGTTGTACTGGGGGACTTTAACTTTACAAATATTGACTGGAAAAGCTATAGTTCGAGTACTTTAGAGGGGTCGGTTTTTGTCCAATGTGTGCAGGAAGGCTTCCTGACGCAGTATGTAGATAGACCAACAAGAGGCGAGGCCACATTGGATTTGGTATTGGGTAATGAACCAGGCCAGATGATAGATTTGGAGGTAGGTGAGCACTTTGGTGACAGTGACAACAATTCGATTATGTTTACCTTAGCAATGGAAAAGGATAGGTATATACCAAAGGGCAAGAGTTATAGCTGGGGGAAAGGAAATTATGATGCGATTAGGCGAGATTTAGCTGGCATAGGTTGGGGAAGGAAACTGCAGGGGATGGGCACAATTGTAATGTGGAACTTGTTCAAGGAACAGCTACTACGCATTCTTGATAAATATGTACCTGTCAGGCAGGGAGGAAGCAGTCGTGTGAGGGAACCGTGGTTTACTAAGGAGGTTGAATCTCTTGTGAAGAGGAAGAAGGAGACTTATGTTAAGATGAGACGTGAAGGCTCAGTTAGGGCACTTGAGAGTTACAAGTTAGCCAGGAAGGACCTAAAGAAAGAGTTAAGAAGAGCCAGGAGGGGACATGAGAAGTCTTTGGCAGGTAGGATCAAGGAAAACCCTAAAGCTTTCTATAGGTATGTCAGGAGTAAAAGAATGACTAGGTTAAGATTAGGGCCAGTTAAGGACAGTAGTGGGAAGTTGTGCGTGGAGTCTGAAGAGATAGGAGAGGCACTAAATGAATATTTTTCATCGGTATTCACACTGGAGAGGGACAGCGTTGTCGAGGGGAGTACTGAGATGTAGGCTGTTGGACTGGATGGGATTGAGGTTCATAAGGAGGAGGTGTTAGCAATTCTGGAAAGGGTAAAAATAGATAAGTCCCCTGGGCCGGATGGGATTTATCCTAGGATTCTCTGGGAGGCTAGAGAGGAGATTGCAGAGCCTTTGGCTTTGATCTTTGTGTCGTCATTGTCTACAGGAACAGTGCCAGAAGATTGGAGGATAGCAAATGTTGTCCCCTTGTTCAAGAAGGGGAGTAGGGACTACCCTGGTAATTATAGACCGGTGAGCCTTACTTCTGTTGTGGGTAAAGTATTGGAAAGGATAAGAGATAGGATTTATAATCACCTAGAAAGGAATAATTTGATTAGGGATAGTCAGCACGGTTTTGTGAAGGGTAGGTCGTGCCTCACAAACCTTATTGAGTTCTTTGAGAAGGTGACCAAAGAGGTGGATGAGGATAAAGCGGTTGATGTGGTGTATATGGATTTCAGCAAAGCGTTTGATAAGGTTCCCCATGGTAAGCTTTTGCAGAAAATACGGACACATGGGATTGAGGGTGATTTAGTGGTTTGGATCAGGAATTGGCTAGCTGGAAGAAAACAGAGGGTGGTGGTTGATGGGAAATATTCATCCTGGAGTTCAGTTACTAGTGGTGTACCGCAAGGATCTGTTTTGGGGCCACTGCTGTTTGTAATTTTTATTAATGACCTGGATGAGGGCGTGGAAGGATGGATTAGTAAATTTGCGGATGACACTAAAGTCGGTGGAGTTGTAGACAGTGCGGAGGGAAGTGGCAGGTTACAGAGGGACATAGATAAGCTGCAGAGCTGGGCTGAGAGGCGGCAAATGGAGTTCAATGCGGAAAAGTGTGAGGTGATTCACTTTGGAAGGAGTAACAGGAATACAGAGCACTGGGCTAATGGTAGGATACTTGGTAGTGTGGATGAACAGAGGGATCTGGGTGTCCATGTGCATAGATCCCTGAAAGTTGGCACCCAGGTTGATAGGGTTGTTAAGAAGGCGTACGGTGTGTTAGCTTTTATTGGTAGACGGATTGAGTTTCGGAGTCAGGAGGTCATGCTGCAACTGTACAAAACTCTGGTGCGGCCGCATTTGGAGTATTGCATACAGTTCTGGTTGCCGCATTATAGGAAAGATGTGGAAGTGTTGGAAAGGGTGCAGAGGAGATTTACCAGGATGTTGCCTGGTATGGTGGGAAAATCGTATGAGGAAAGGCTGAGGGGCTTGAGGTTGTTTTCGTTAGAGAGAAGAAGGTTAAGAGGTGACTTAATAGAGACATACAAGATGATCAGAGGATTAGATAGAGTGGATAGTGAGAGCCTCTTTCCTCGGATGGTGATGGCTAGCACGAGGGGACATAGCTTTAAATTGAGGGGTGAGAGATATAGGACAGATGTTAGAGGTAGGTTCTTTACTCAGAGAGTAGTAAGGGTGTGGAATGCCCTGCCTGCAGCAGTAGTGGACTCGTCAACATTAAGAGCATTCAAATGGTTATTGGATAAACATATGGATGATATTGGAGTAGTGTAGATTAGAGGGGCTTTAGATTGGTTCCACTGGTCGGCGCAACATCGAGGGCCGAAGGGCCTGTACTGCGCTGTAATGTTCTATGTTCTAAGTTCATCTAAATTCTTTCTCTTAAATATCTTTATATCCTTTTTTTGTTCACTCCTTCTAAAGTTAAGCTCACTCTGTTAGTCTCCCTGATAAATAATTATTCAATATTGCTGCTATTTAGCAGTCATTCACCTTGAGCAGTCTTTAGTGCTCTATCCTGATTCTCCTTTAGCCATTGTGTGTTTCCTGGCAATTTAATTTTGCAGTTCTTCTTTGCCCAACATGTTTTGATATTTCTTCCTAATTCCTTTGTTGTGTTGTTCCTCGTTTATGCCTTTTCTTTACGTTTCAGTTTTGCCCTTGCATCTATTTCATATTTGACTACTTTAAAAATTAGTTATCCAAGAATATTCTACAAAAATTATCCCAGTATATACAATCCAATGTAATTTAAAGTCACTGCCATATGTTAGAAATGGAATCATAGATTGATTAAAGCACATAAGGAGGCCATTTAGCCCATCGTGTCTTTGCTGGCTCTCTGAAGGAACAATTCAAAATCATGCCAATTGCCCAGCTTCTCCCTGGGGATAGTAACCCTGTACACTCTTCCTTTTCAGATAACAATCCAGTACTCTTTTGAAAGCTTCAGTTGAACCTGCTTCCACCACACAGGCAGTGTGTTCCAGACCCTAACCACTTGCTGCATGAAAATGCTTTTCCCATGTCATCATTGCTTTTTTTGACATTTACCTTAAATTTATGCCCTCTGGTTCTTGACCCTTCCATCAGTGGGAAGGGTTTCTCTCTATCTACTCTGTCCAGATCCATGATGATTTTGAATACTTCTATCAAATCTCCTCTCAGGCTGCTCTTCTCCGGGAAAGCAGGCCAACATTCTCCAATCTATCTTCGTAATTGAAGTTCCTCATACCTGAAACCATTTTCATGAATCTTTCATGCATGCTAATGCCTTCACAATAAAGTGTAGTACCCAAAACTGAATGCAATGCTCCTGTTGAAGCGGAACCAGCGTGTTACCACATTGCCCGCACACCTGACACGAGATTCCCGAAACAGTGGTTAGCACTGCTGCCTCACAGCCAGGGACCCGGGTTCGATTCCCGGCTTGGGTCACTGTCTGTGTGGAGTCTGCACATTGTTCTGGTGTCTGCGTGGGTTTCCTCCCACAGGTCCAAAGATGTGCAGGTTAGGTGGATTGGCCATGCTAAATTGCCCCTTAGTGTCAGGGGGACTAGCTAGGGTAAATGCATGGGATTATGGGGATAGGGCCTGGGTGGGATTGTGGTCAGTGCAGACTCGATGGACCGAATGGCCTCCTTCTGCATTGTAGGGATTCTATGATTCTATGAAACAAGTGCTCTATTCAGAGCTACAACATGGCAAGCAAGCCCCAGGAAGGCAGAGGAACCGCTTCAAGGACACCATCAAATCCTCCTGGAAAAGTGCAACATATCCAACGATACCTAGGAAGCCCACAAAGTGAAGAAAAAGCATCCAGGAAGGTGCTGAACACCTCGTGTTTCATCGACAAGAGCAAGCTAAAGCGTTGACAGCAAAAGGAGCATGTGGCAACCCAGGGACTCCACTCACCCACTCCTCCAACCACCATCTGCCCCACCTGTGGGCCATACATTGGATTCCTCAGTCACCTGAGAACTCATTAGTGTGGAAGCAAGTCACCCTCAACTCTGAGGGATTGCCTAAGAAGGTGAAGAAGTTTAATAAACCTTTCTTGCTTTTGAACTCTATTCCCCTATTGATAAAGCACAGGACACTAAGTTTTACCAACTGCGCTCCCAACCTGTCCTGCCACCTTCGATAATTTATGTACATATACACCGAGTCCTCTGCTCCTTCACCCCTTTTGGAATTGTGTGCTTTTACATTGTCTCTCCACATTCTTCCCACCAAAATCTATCACTCTACACTTCCCTGCACTAATTTTCATCTGCCCCCTGCCCGTGCCACCAACGTCTGAAGTTCTGCAATACCCTCCTCACTGTTCATAATACTTCCAAGTTTTATATCTCTGGGAAAATTTGGAACGCGTGCCCTGTATACCAAGATCCAGGTTATTAATATGTACCAGGAAGAGCATGGGTCTTGACAACAACCCATGGGAACTTCACATCAAACCTTCCTCCATTCCAAATACAGCCATTGACCACTACTCTCTGTTTTCTAGGAATCTAAGAATAATTTAGGAACTCTCAACCCTCTCTGCCCTTTACAATAATTATTCTGTCAGTGAGCCAATTTCACATCCATGTTGCTACTGTCCCTTTTATTCATGAACTAATTTTACTCAAATCTGTTATCCACACTGTACCTTTTGGAAGTCGTCTCCCCCCCCCAGCCCGCCTCGGAACTTAAATTTATTTATTTTTTATTCATTTGTGGGACATGGGCACCATGTGGCTGGCTAGCATTTATTGCCCATCCCTAGTTGTCCGAAGGCAATTGAGAGTCAACCACATTGCTGTGGCTCTGGAGTCACATGTAGGCCAGACCAGGTAAGGACAGCAGATTTCCTTCCCTAAAGAAAAGGAAAGCGTACAAAAGGTTCAGAGAGCTAGGCGATGATAGGGATCTAGATGAGTATACGGCTTGTAGGAAGGGACTTAAGAAATTAGGAGAGCCAGAAGGGGTCACGAGAAGGCCTTGGCAGGTAAGATTAAGGAGAACCCTAAGGCATTCTATAAATATGTGAAGAGTAAAAGGATGCGATGTGAAAGAATAGGACCTATAAAATGTGAAGGTGAGAAAGTCTGTACAGAAACGGGAGAAATAGCAGAGGTGCTTAATGAATATTTTACCTCGGTATTCACGGTGGAAAAAGACCTGGGTGGTTGTACTACAGGATTGAGGTGGACTGAAAAGAATGAGTATGTGGACATTAAGAAAGAGGATGTATTGGAAATTTTGAATAGCATCAAGATAGATAAGTCGCCGGGACCGGATGGGATGTACCCAGGTTACTGTGGGAGGCGAGGGAAGAGATTGCAGAGCCTCTGGCGATGATCTTTGCGTCGTCGATGGAGACGGGAGAGGTTCCGGAGGATTGCGGATGTGGTTCCTATATTCAAGAAAGGGAATAGGGATAGCCCAGGAAATTACCGACCGGTGAGTCTAACCTCAGTGGTTGGTAAGTTGATGGAGAAGATCCCGAGGGACAGGATTTATGAACATTTAGAGAAGTTTAGTATGCTCAAAAGTAGTCAGCACGGCTTTGTCAAAGGCAAATCGTACCTTATGAGCTTGGTGGAGTTCTTTGAAAATGTGACTAAACACATTGACGAAGGAAAAGCGGTAGATGTGGTTTACATGGACTTCAGCAAGGCATTCGATAAGGTCCCCCATGCAAGACTTCTCGAGAAAGTGAGAGGGCATGGGATCCAAGGGGCTGTTGCCTTGTGGATCCAGAACTGGCTTGCCTGCAGAAGGCAGAGAGTGGTTGTAGATGGGTCTTTTTATGAATGGAGGTCGGTCACCAGTGGAGTGCCCCAGGGATCTGTTCTGGGACCCTTGCTGTTTGTCATTTTCATAAATGACCTGGGTGAGGAAGTGGAGGGATGGGTTGGTAGGTTTGCCGACGACACGAAGGTTGGTGGCGTTGTGGATAGTTTGGAGGGATGTCAGAAGCTGCAGCGTGACATAGATAGGATGCAAGGCTGAGTGGAGAAGTGGCAGATGGACTTCAACCCGGATAAATGTGTAGTGGTCTATTTTGGCAGGTCAAATGGGATGAAGAAGTATAATATCAAGGGTAAGACTCTTAGCAGTGTAGAGGATCAGAAGGACCTTGGGGTCCAGGTCCATAGGACTCTAAAATCGGCCTCGCAGGTAGAGGAGGTGGTTAAGAAGGCATATGGTGTGCTGGCCTTCATCAATCGAGGGATTGAGTTTAGGAGTCGGGAGATAATGATGCAGCTTTATAAGACCCTCGTCAGACCCCACTTGGAGTACTGTGCTCAGTTCTGGTCGCCTCATTACAGGAGAGATGTGGAAATTATTGAAAGGGTGCAGAGAAGATTTACAAGGATGTTGCCTGGATTGGTGGCATGCCTTATGAGGATAGGTTGAGGGAGCTCGGTCTTTTCTCCTTGGAAAGACGAAGGATGAGAGGTGACCTGATAGGAGGTGTACAAGATGTTGAGAGGTATAGATCGGGTGGATTCTCGGAGGCTTTTTCCCAGGGCTGAAATGGCTGCTACGAGAGGACACAGGTTTAAGGTGCTGGGGGTAGGTACAGAGGAGGTGTCAGGGGTAAGTTTTTCACTCAGAGGGTGGTGGGTGAGTGGAATTGGCTGCCGTCAGTGGTGGTGGAGGCAAACTCGATAGGGTCTTTTAAGAGACTTCTGGATGAGTACATGGGACTTAATAGGATTGAGGGTTATAGGTAAGCCTATATATAAGCCTAGGTAGGTAGGGACATGACCGGCGCAACTTGTGGGCCGAAGGGCCTGTTTGTGCTGTATTTTTTCTATGTTCTATGTAAAGGACATTAGTGAACCAGATGGGTTTTTCCGACAATCAACAACAGTTTTGTGGACATCAGTGGATTCTTAATTCCAGGTTTTTTTTATTGAATTCAAATTCCACCATCTACCATGGCAGGATTCGAACCTGGGTCCCCAGAACATTAGCTGAGTTGCTGGATTAATAGTCTAAAGATAACAACACTAGGCCATCGCCTCCCCCATTGACTGACCTATGGTTGCATGGCTTATCTCTACACCCTTTTCTGAACAAAGGTGTAACATTTGCAGTTCTCTGGCACGACTCCTGAGTCAAGAGAAGACTGGACCATTATGGCCGGAGCCTCTGTCGTTTCCATTTTCACTTCCCTCAGTATTCATGGATAGATCTCAACCTTTCCTGGTGCCGTTTCAACTTTAAGTACAGATAGCCTATCTATACCACCTCATTATCAATTTAAACCCTTCAGGTGTCTGAACTACCTCCTCCTCCACCATGATCCTAGGAGCATATTGTTCCTTGGTAAAGACCCATGCAAAATATTTGTGTCATCAGCCATGCACCTGCCTCCATGCATAAATCCCCTTTATGGTTGTAAGTGGCTCAACTTTCCCACTTCCAACCTTTTACTATTTGTATGCCTATAGAACAATTTTGATGTTAGCTACCAATCCCTTAACATGCTCTTTGTTTTATCAATCCCACTCCAAACTTTCGATTTGATCCTAGTTCTTGGCTGGGGTGGTCACCTGTCTGAAGTATGTTTTTTCTACTTTGTCTTAATCTCTTTTGCCATCCAGAGAGCTCCAGGAACGTACCTTGACTATGCCCAAGCTCTGTCTTCCTTAAGACAGTTATAGCTTTGCCTACCAACTTCTGACTCCAGTTTAGCTGGGTCAGACCCATTCTTATCTCATTGAAGTTGGCTTGATCGTACTTTGTCACTTTCCATAGCCAACCTAAATCCTATAATATACTGTATCCTAAATGCTCTCCTGCTGATGTTTGATCCACTTGTCTCACTTCATTCCCAGGAACCAATCTCAGAATGTCGCTTTTCTTGTTGGACTGGAAACATACTGCCGTAGAGAACTTTCCTGAACACAATCTAGGAACTCTCATCCCTCTCTGCCCTTTACAATAATTATCCAAATACAGACAGGCAAAGTTAAAAAGTCCCCGATTATAACTGCTGTATGTTCTTGCACCTCTCTGTAATTTCCTTGCAAATGTGTTTCTCTTCATCTTTCCCAGTTGTTGGTAGCCTGTCAGCTATGCGAGAAATGTAGTTGCCCTTTATTGTTCCTCAGCTTTTGCCAAATAGATTCTGTCCTTGACCCCTCTGGAACATCTCTCTCCAGCACTCCAATATTCTCTTTAAACAACATTACCACTCCTCTCCCTTTCTTTCCTTTCCTATATTTTCAGAATACCTTTAATCTAGGAATATGCAATATCCATTCCTACTCTTCTTTGAGTCAGGTCTCTGTTATTGCTGCTGCAACATATTTCCAACTGGCTTTCTGTGGCCAAATAACTTGGGAATGGAGTAACTCACCAATCTAATTTACCGCATTCCATGCATTCACTCGTTTATATTCATTCATAGCACGTGGGCGGCACTAGCTAGACCAGCATTTATTGCTCATTTTTATTTGGCTCGAGAAGATGGTGGTGACCCATCTTCTTGAACCGCTGTACCTAAGCTGTAGGTACAGCCACAGTGCTGTTAGAGAGGGAGGTCCAGATTTTGACCATCGACAGTGAAGGAACAGCGAAACATGTCCAAGTCAGGATGGCGTGGGGCTTGAAGATGATCTTCCATGCATCTTCTACCTTTATCCTTTTTGATGGTAGAAGTCTTGGCAAGTGCTACTGAAGGAGTCTTGGTGAGTTCCTGCAATGCATCTTGTAGATGGTACACACTGCTGTCAATGTTTATTGGTGGTGGAGAGAGAGTAAATGTTTGTGGATGGAGTGTCAATCAAGGGGACTGTTTTATCCTGGATGGTGTTGGGTTTCTTGAGTGTTGTTGGAGCTGGATTCATCCAGGCAAGTGGAGTGTGTTCCATCACACTCCTGACTTGGGCCTTGTGGACAGATGGCAGGAAGGCTTTGGGGAGCCAGGAGGTCAATCACTTGCCACAGAATTCCCATTCCCCGACCTGCTCTCCTGGTCAATGGTAACCTCCAGGATATTGATAATGGTGGCTTCAATGATGGTACTGTCATTTGAGTGTCAATGAATAGTAGTTATATTCTTTCTTGTTGGAGATAGTCATTGCCTGGCATACGTGTGGGGCACGAATGTCACTTGCCATTTATCAGCCCAAGTTTGAATGTTGTTCAGGTCTTGCTGCAAATGGGTGCGGACTGCTTCAGTATCTGAAGAGTAACGATTGAACACGTTCAATCATCACTCCATCACATAAACCAGCCTCCCATCCATTGATTCCGTCTACACTTCCCGCTGCCTCAGAAAAGCAGCCAGCATAATTAAGGACCCCACGCACCCCTGACGTTTTTCCGTCGGGGAAAAGATACAAAAGTCTGAGGAAATGTACCAACCGACTCAAAAACAGCTTCTTCCCTGCTGCCAGACTTTTGAATGGACCTACCTCGCATTAAGTTGATTTTTCTCTATACCCTAGCTGTGACTGTAACACTACATTCTGCACTCTCCTTTCCTACTCTACGAACGGTATGCTTTGTCTGTATCATGCGCAGGAAATAATACTTTTTTTCACTATATACCAATACACGTGACAATAATAAATGAAATCAAATCAAAATCATCAGCAAACACCCCCACTTCCCACATTGGATTAAGGGAAGGTCGCGTACACATGCAGAAATCCGGACTTAGTCTTTATTAGACTTCATTATAACCCCCTTACACTGAATAAAAAGCAGTACAGCACAGGAACAGGCTCTTCAGCCCAACAAGTCTGCATCGATACATGACACCTTTCTAACTAAGGGCCTTTTGCCTCTATGTGGTCCATATCCCTCTATTCCCTGCCTATTTATGTATCTGTCAAGATGCCTCTTAAACGTTGCTATTGTATCTGTTTCTACCACCTCCTCTGGCAGTGCATTCCAGGCACTTACCACCCTCTGTGTAAAAAAAACGCACCTCTCACATCACACCGAGCATTAAAATCTGTTAGTTTCCTACAAAATAGTTGCCCATTGTTTTATCAGAATAACCCTTTGGAACAAGAGGTATCTGTTGACATCAAGTAGCTTAGTGATATTAACTTAGTTGTCATATTTTTCCATTTAAACTGTAAATTTTTTGAAATTGAGAAAAGTAATTAACCTCCTGAGTAAGAAGTGTATGTTACACGCTACAAAGCAGTTGTGATTTATTTTTGTCTTGTACACTTACAGTTCTTCAGTTGGTATTCAATGGCTGCTTTAAGATTAAAAGCTTCAATCAATGCAGTTTCATGGAGCACTAATGTGTTTCCAACACTTCTCACATCAATCCCTTCAGTCGTCATTCCAACACTAAGCTCTGAAAAAGAACAATTGATAACAAAAGCTCAAGCAAGTGCTTTGATTTTAGGATCACCATATGTAATAAACTTGCTGAACGGAAAAATTGGCAAAGGAACTTCAATATAAATAAAACTAAGAGGATCCATTCTGGTAGGAGTGAGAGGGGTTGCATATTAGAAAGCTAAGCATCTTAAAACAAGAGGGGCCTGGGAGTAGAGACACAACTCACTAAAATAGTGATGCAGTTTAATAACACCATTAATAAACCGAAAAAATGGAGTTCAATTCTAGAGGGATAGAATTGAAGCAGAGAGGTTATGTTAAACTTGTATTGAACTTTGGTGAGACTATACATGGGGTACTGTGCTCAGTTCTGGACTCCATATGATAAAAAATAGAGAGACACTGGAGAAAGTGCAAAACAAAATTCACTTGAATGATACCTGAACTGAAAAGTTATACCTACTAGGAAAGGTTCGGGCTGCCTGAAGTTCTTTTACTTTAACGTAAGAGTGACTTGATAGAGATTTAAGAATTTAAAAAGGTTTAATAGGTTGTGTGCGAGACCAGAACTATGGGTCATAAATATAAGGTAGTTACTAATAAATCCAATAAAAATTTGAGAAACTTCTTTACTCAGAAAGGCTAGAATGTGAAACTTGCTACCACAAGGAATAATTGAGCAAATAAGAACAGTACAGCACAGGCTCTTTGGTCCACCAAGCCTGCACTGACGTGACACCTTTCGCCTCTATGTGGTCCATATCCCTCTATTCCCTGCCTATTCATGTACCCGTCAAGATGCCTCTTAAACGTTGCTATTGTATCTTCTACTACCTCCTCTGGCAGCACATTCTAGGCACTTACCACCCTCTGTGTAAAAAAACTTGCCTCTCACATCTCCTTTAAACTTTCCCCCCTTTTACCTTAAACCTATGTCCCCTAGTAACTGACATTTCTACCCTGAGAAAAAGACTCTGACTATCCATTCCACCCATGCCCCTCATAATTTTGTAAATTTCTATCAGGTCGCCCCTCAGCTTCCAATGTTCATGTGGAAACAAACTAAGTTTGTCCAACCTCTACTCATAGCCAATGCTTTCCAAACCAGGCAACATCCTGGTAAATCTTTTCTGTACCCTCCCCAAAGTCTCCACATCCTTTTGGTAGTGTGGCAACCAGAATTGTTCGCAATATTCCAATGTGGCCTACACAGCTGCAACATGGCTTGCCAATTTTTATACTCCACACTCCGATCGATGAAGGTAAGAATGCCATACGTCTTCTTGACCACCTTATCCACTTGTGTTGAGACTTTCAGGGAACTGTGGATCTGTCTGGATCCCCCTGTAATGATTCTAAGGATTCTGCCTATACTGTATATTCCCCTCCTGCATTAGACCTTCCAAAATGCATTACCTCGCATTGGTCCCAATTAAATTCCATCTGCCATTTCTCCAGCCTATCAACCTGCCACGAGGGACCTTGTCTAAGGTCTTGCTAAAGTCCACGTAGACAACATCCACTGCCCTGCTCTCAATCATCTTTGTCACTTCCTCAAAAAACTCAATCAAGTTTGTGAGACACGACCTCCCCTGCACAAAGCCATGCTGCCTACTGCTAACATATCCATATTTTTCCAAATGTCAGTAAATCCTGCCCCTAAGAATCTTCTCCAATAATTTCCCGACCACTGACACAAGGCCTGTAATTTCCCAGATTTATCCCTGTTGCCCTTCTTAAACAAAAGAATAACACTGGCTATTCTCCAGTCCTCTGGGACCTCTCCTGTGACTAAAGAGGTTACAAAGATTTCATACAAAGCCCCAGCAATTTCTTCCCTTGCCGCCTTCAGTATTCTAGGATATATCTCATCAGGTCCTGGGGACTGTCTACCTTAATGCTTTTCAAAACACCCAACTCCTCCTCCTACTTTATATCGACATGCCCTAGAATATCAACATACCCGTCGCTCGACTCACCATCCACCATGTCCTTCTCCTTTGTGAATACCAATGCAAAGTATTCGTTAATGACCTCACTCTCTTTCGCTGACTCCACACATAAATTCCCTCCTTTGTCTTTGAGTGGACCTACTCTTCCCTAGCTATCTTCTTGCTCCTTATATACATATAAAATGGCTTGGGATTTTCCTTAATCTTGTTTGTCAAGGACATTTCATGGTTCCTTTAGCCCTCCTAACTCCTTGTTTAATTTCTCTCCTGTTTTCTTTATGCTCTGAGGGCTCTGTCGGTCTTCAGTTTCCTAAACCTTATGAATGCCTCCTTTTACTTTTTGACTAAGCTCACAATTTCTCTTGAATCCAGCCAAGGTTCCTGAATCTTCCATCTTTATCCTTCATTTTCACAGGGACATGCTGGCCCTGAACTCTAATCAGCTGGCCTTTAAAAGATTCCCACATGATAGATGTGGATTTACCCTCAAACAGTCATCCCCAATCTACATTTTCCAGTTACTGCCTAATATTGTCGTAGTTAGCCTTCTCCCCATTTAGTACTTTCACCTGAGGACTACGCTTATCCTTATACATAAGTAACTTAAAACTTACGGAATTATGGTCCCTGCTCCCGAAATGATCCCCCACGGATCGCCTGGCCACGCTCATTCCCCAATACCAGGCTGCTTCCCTAGTTGGACTATTTACAAATTGCTTCAAGAAACCCTTCTGGATGCACCTCCCCATCCAAGCCCTGGAGTCCCAGTCAATATAAGGGAAGTTAAAATCACCCACCACAACTCTGCTGTTTTTACATTTTCCATAACCTGTCCACATATCTGTTCCTCTATCTCCTGTTGGCTGTTGGGAGGCTTGTAGTACAACCCCAAAGTGATTGCACTCTTCCTATTCCGGAGCTCTACCCATATGGCCTCATTGGATGAGCCCTCCAAGCTGTCCTCCCTCAGTATAGCTGTTAACTCCCCCACCTCTTTTACATCCCTCTTTATCATGCCTGAAACATCGAAATCCCGGAACATTAAGCTGACAGTCTTGTCCCTCTCTCAACCTGTGTAATAGCTCTGTAAAAGCATTTAAAGAGAAACTGGATAAATACAAGAAGAAGAATGGAATTGAAGAAAATGTTGATAGGGTTACTTGAAAAAGGGTGTGAGGAGATTCATAAAGAGTATAATCACTTTCACAAGATAGAAACAGGCTATGTATGCCCAAATCAAAGCATTTAAAATCCAACAAAACAGAAACATGAATTGTTTAAACAAGCTTTCTTCCAGTTTTTTTAATATATAGATCCAATAAAGAGTCATAATGCAGTTATCCCACCATAAGAATTGCCACCCTAAAAATGCGATTGGAAATTAATTACTGAAACTTACTACTCAGTGTCATGTGCATTCCACAAGTTTGTTCAAAACTTTCTCATTAACTATGCCCTCAAATTCAGAAATATTGATGTTGCACTTCCGATGCCCAAGTCCAAATAATTTTAAGTGTTGGTTACCAGTGGCCCTGTGGAATGCCATTTCCACCTTCTGCCAGTCTGAGCAACCATTTCGAACCACTACTCCCTTCATTTTCTGTTTTGTAGCCAGCTTTATATTCATTCTGATTCTTATCCATGGACTCCATATGCCGTATGTAAGGTCACTGGGACAAGGTCAAACTAACATCTTGTGTTTCATGTTTTTAACTATCACGCTTTGTTGTTAGTTTTGCTGAAGCAATAAAATAGCAAGCGACTAATTTATGAACATTGAACAAAGGTGAGACAGTTAAGACGATTCATATCACATCCACTATATTGCTCTCATCTACTCTTTCTGTTCTTACTTCTTCAAAGAATTCAAAAGGAGGTCAAGCATAATAGTCCATGCTGAAATCCGTGCTAACTGCTCTTTCCTATCTTTTCAGTTTCTAGATATTCTTCTATAATATGCTCGAGTAAAGACTATTACTTTTCTTCCCTCGACACAGGATAGTTCCATGGCTTTGTTCGATCTCCTTCCTTGAACTATAGAAATAAAATTAGCTGTATGGCATGGGGAAATGGTAGCATAGTGGTATTGTCACAGGGCTAGTGATCCAGAGGCCCAGGTTCAAATTTCACCACAGCGACTAGTGGAATTTAAATTCAATTACCAAATCTGAAATTAAAAGCCAGCCGTGGTAAGGGTGACCCTTAAGCTATCACCGATTGTCGTAAAAACCCATCAAGTTTACTGATGTCCTTTAGGGAAGGAAATACGGCCTACCTGTGACTCCAGACCCACAGCAATGTGACTGACTATTAACTGTCCTCTGAAATGGCTGTACAGCCACTCAGTTCAAGGGCAATTTGGGATGGGCAATAAATACTGGCATTTTCAGCAATGTCCACATCCCATGAAAACAAAATGCCAATCCTAGTTCCATTCCCATCACCTCAGAATTAGCTTTCCCCAATCTATTATCAGTTTTAATCTTGTTTTATCTTTTTCAATCAGTGCTTTACATCTTATGTTGGGATCACTATTGCCAATACACTTAACACAGTAATTTCGTTGCAGTATTAACATAAGCCTACTTGTGACACTAATAAATAAACTTATCTTATCTACCAGTTCCAGCAGTTTTTCTTCTGTTGTTGGGCTTCTTGCATACTAGGTAAAATTTGTACAAAATATAGAAACTCTGTTTCCTTTAACTACTCTTTCTAATTTTATTGAAATCTCCTGTGATTAATCCACATCTTCTACTCATTTCATACATTTCCTATAAATTTCTTCCTTCACTTTCCTTCCACTATCAGGTGGTGAATATATTATTAGCGTGAAAGATACCTTATCCTTTATCTCAATCATTAAAGTTTATTTATTAGTCACAGGTAAGGCTTACATTAACACTGCAATGAAGTTACTGTGAAAATCCCCTCGTCGCCATACTTTGGCATCTGTTTGGGTAACGAGAGAGAGTTTAGCACGGCCGAAGCACGTGTTTCGGACTATGCCAATTAGCATGTGCTTTGCGTAGTAAAATCGAGAATCCCATCTTGCAGTCCTGCCTCTTAATTTAGAAATTAAGTGAAGACAACATTTTTAAATAAAGGTTACATTGGATAAAGCATCTTACCTGGATGTTCCCTAATTCCACGTTCTATTATCTCTGCAATGTACTTCAAAGCAGGTGCATATTGTTTCATGCTGTAATAACACAGGGCAATATTGTAGGTCAAATCTGAAAGGAAGCACAGTGGCATATTTAATTAATTTCAGAATGCAATCCAAATAAAGCATCACGCTGTGGCCTGATTTAAAAAACTATAGTTATCCAAATCTAATACAATTAAAAAGTAAACATGATCATCCGTGAACACATAACAATTCTGTTAAAATAAATGGATGGTTTAAAAGCCACATGTATCGGAGAGTGAAAGTTATATTCTGCCAAGCTTCGCATTTCAATTGTTTTAGTGTGTAATGGCAATGGTTGCATTTTATAAGCCTTCTTGTTATTGACCCTTCAACCATTAGAAACAGTTCTTCTCTATTTGCTTTACAAATCAAATCTCCTCTCAGCCTTCTCTTCTCTAAGAAGGACCACAACCTCAGTAGTTTTTCCACATAACAGCTGAGATACTTTGATAGAGTAGATAGGGATTGCAGCTATGTGAAGAGAGATTAGACTGTTCTCTTTATAATGAGGAAGGTGAAGAGATTTGATAGAAACGTTAGAAATAAGGGCAGTAGGTCAATCGGCTCTTTGAACCTGCTCCGCCGCCATTCAATATAATCATGGCTGATCCTCAATCTCAACACCATACACCAGCATTCTCCCTTGACACCTTTAGAGTCAAGAAATCTATCTATTTTCTACTTAAATATATTCAGTGATTTGGCCTCCACAACCTTCCATGGTAGAGAATTCCACAGGTTCACCATCCTTTGAGTGAAGAGATTTCTCCTTATCTCAGTCCTAAATGGCCTCCCCCATATCCTGAGGCTGTGACCCCTTGTCCTAGACTCTCCAGCTACAGAAAACAAAATCCCTGCATTCAGTCTGTCCACCAAGTTAGAATTTTATACACTTCAATGAAATCCCCTCTCATTCTTCTAAATTACAGTGAATATAGGCCTGGTCGACCCAATCTCTCCTCATCCTGCCATCCTAGGAATCAGTCTGGTGAACCTTCCCTGTACTCTTTCTATAACAACTATATCCTTTTTTGGATAAGGGGACCGAAGCTACACACAATACTCCAAGTGTGATCTCACCAAGGCCCTGTACAGCTGCAGTAAGACATCCCTGCTCTTGTACACAAGTCCTCTTGCATTGAACGCCAACATAACATTTACCTTCCCAACTGCCTGCTGTACCTGCAAGCTTGCTCTTAGTGACTGATGTACTAGGACACCCAGGCCCTGTGTATGTCAACATTTCCCAATCTATCACCATTTACTTAACATTCTGATAGAGATGTTCAAAATCACAACGACCAGAGTAAATAAGGAGAAAGATAGAAGGATTGGTAACCAGAAGGCAAACAATTGAAGTGGCTGAAGATGGACTAGAAGTGACCCAAGAAAACATTTTACTTCTACGCGCAAGTTATGACCTGAAACTATATTGACTGTGAGAGATGATTTCTTCTTTTCTATTCATTCGTGGGACATGGGTGTCGCTGGCTGGCCAGCATTTATTGCCCATCTCTAGTTGCCCAAGAGCAGTTGAGAGTCAATCACATTGTCGTGGGTCTGGAGTCACATGTAGGCCAGACCAGGTAAGGACGGCAGATTTCCTTCCCTAAAAGGACATTTGTGAACCAGATGGGTTTTTCCGACAATCAACAATGGTTTCATGGTCATCAGTAGACTTTTAATTCCAGATTTTTTTTTTAATTGAATTCAAATTCCACCATCTGCTGTGGTGGGATTGGAACCTGGGTTCCCAGAACATTAGCTGAGTTTCTGGATTAGTAATCTAGCAATAATACCACTAGCCATCGCCTCCCCTTCATTGAAATGTATAAAATGCTGGTAAATGGTATGTTGGTCTTCATTGCAAAAGTACTTAAGTACAAGAGCAAGGATGTCTTAGTGCAGCTGTACAGGGCCACGCTGAGGCCATAGCTGGAGTATCGTGTGCAGCTTTGGTCTCCGTATGCAAGAAAATATATACTTGCCATTGTCAGAGGAGCTTTGGAAGAGATTTAATGAAAATATTTTTAAAAGTATTCAACAAATATTTAAAAGGGGAAAGTCCAAAGATGTGCGGGTTAGGTTGATTGGCTATGCTAAACTATGTGTAAATATGTGGGGTTACTGGAATAGGGCCTGGATGGAATTGTGGTCAGTGCAGACTTGATAGGCCGAATGACCTCCTTCTGCGCTGTAGGGATTCTGAGTCTATGAAAACAAGGTTTAAGGAAAGAGCAGGGACTGGGACTAATTTGATTCCTCTATCAAAGGGCTGGTACAGGCATGATGAGCTAAATGTCTTCTGTGCTGCATCTTTCTTTGAGAATGAAAATGATCTGGTGTTTAAAGGTTTTAAAAAAGATTCAAAAACAGCATTAAAAATTGACAAAATCAGTCAACCATTCATTTTCGTGGTTTTGACAGTCTACCTGGTTTGTAGCCCACAACCTGCATCGCTGTGGTAAATTTCTTGCAGGCCTCTTCATAGTGTCCTTCCTTGTACAGCAAACATCCCAGATTAATCTCGGTGTCTGGATCATCAGTAGGCTGCTGGTCTACAAGACTCTAACATTAGAAAAATGTTCAGATCAGCCATGATCTTATTGAATGGCGGAGCAGGCTTGAGGGGCTAGATGGCCTACTCCTGCTCCTATTTCTTATGTTCTTATGTAAAATACATTTGGTTACGATTCATTCTCCAACATTGGCAAATATATGTTCTAGAAATAACAATTCAAACATCATAATCATGGTTTTATCTGCAACTTCTAATGAGCAATCCGTTACACATATTGGGTTCCTTCGACATGGAAAGAAACCCACCATTATATACTTCAAACCTTGCAATTTATTTTGAAAACTGGCTGAACGAATAAAGTTAAAATGGCTTCTACAAGTCAAGACTTGTTTTAAAACGTTTCAGGGGCAAACTGGTGTTTTAGCATCAACTGGGCAGTACTCCAGCACAGTAAGAAGTCTCACAACACCAGGTTAAAGTCCAACAGGTTTATTTGGTAGCAAAAGCCACTAGTTTTCGGAGCGCTGCTCCTTCATCAGGTGAGTGGGAGTTCTGTTCACAAACAGGGCATATAAAGACACAAACTCAATTTACAAAATAATGGTTGGAATGCGAGTCTTTACAGGTAATCAAGTCTCAAAGGTACAGACAATGAGAGTGGAGAGAGCGTTAAGCACAGGTTTCTCTTCCCGCCCCTCTCTCCCCGCCCCTCTCTCTCTCTCTCTCCCCGCCCCTCTCTCTCTCTCTCTGCCCCTCTCTCTCCACGCCCCTCTCTCTCCCCGCCCCTCTCTCTCTCTCCCCGCCCCCCTCTCTCTCTCTCCGCCCCCCTCTCTCTCTCTCCCCGCCCCCCCTCTCTCTCTCCCCCCCCGCCCCTCTCCCCACCCCCCTCTCTCCCCTTGCTCCCATCCCCCCCTCTCTCCCTCGTTCCCCGCCCCCTCTCTCTCTATCCCCTCGCTCTCCACCCCCTCTCTCCCCCTCGCTCCCCACCCCCTCTCTCGCTCCCCGCTCCCTCTCTCTCTTCCCTCGCTCCCCGCCACCCCCTCTCTTGCTCCCCGCTCACTCTCTCTCTTCCCTCGCTCCCCGCCACCCCCTCTCTTGCTCCCCGCTCACTCTCTCTCTTCCCTCGCTACCCGCCCCCTCTCTCCCCCGCACCCCACTCCCCCTCCCCGCACCCCCCTGCACCCCGCCCCCCCTCTCTCCACGCTCCCACTCTCCCTGCCCCCCCCGCACCCCCCTCTCTCACCAACCCCCCTCGCTCCCCGCCCCCTCTCCCCACGCCCCCCCCTTTGCCCCCGCCCCCTCTCTCCCCTCGCCCACCCCCTCTCTCCCCCCCGCCCCCCCTCTGCCCCCTCTCTCTCTCCCCTTGCTCCCCGCCCCCCCTCTCTCCCCGCCCCCCTCACTCCCCGCCCCCCCCTCTCCCCTAGCTCCCCGCCCCCTCTCTCCCCGCCCCCCCCAGCTCCCCGCCTCCCCTAGCTCCCCGCCCCCCCTCCCCTCCTCTCCCCCCGCCCCCTCTCTCCTCCCGCTCCCCACCCCCCCTCGCTCCCTGCCCCCCCTCGCTCCCTGCACCCCCCTCGCTCCCCGCACCCCCTCTCCCCTCCCGCACCCCCTCTCCCCTCTCCCCTCACACCTCCCCCTCCCCTCACTCCCCGCCCCCCCTCGCTCCCCACCCCCCCTCGCTCCCCGCACCCCCTCTCCCCCACACCTCCCCCCTCCCCTCGCTCCCCGCCCCCCTCTTTCTCCCCTCGCTCCCAGCCCCCCTTCTCTTTCTCCCCTTGCTCCCAGCCCCCCTTCTCTTTCTCCCCTCACTCCTCGCCACCCCCCTTGCTCCCCGCACTCCCTCTCCCCCCACACCTACCTCTCCCCTCGCTCCCCGCCCCCCTCTCTCCACTCGCTCCCCGCCCACACTCTCTCTCCCTTGCTCCCTGCCCACGCTCTCCCTCCCCTCGCTGCCCGCGTCCCCCCTCTCTCCCCGCACCCCTTGCTCCCCGTCCCCCCTCCCCTCGCTCCCCACCCCCGCTCTCTCCCCGCCCCCCTCTCCCCTCGCTCCCAGCCCCCCTCCCCTCTTCCCCCACTGCTCCACACCCCCTCTCCCCCCTCCCCGCAACCCCTCTCCCCTCGTTCCTCATTCCCCCCCTTGCTCCCTGCCCCCCTCTCCCCGCGCTGCCCCCACCTGCCCCTCGCTGCCCGCACCCCGTTCCCTTCTCCCTCTCGCACCCTGCCCCCACTACCCATCTCCCCCTCTCAGCCCGCCCCCTCTCCGAATCTCCCCCTCGCTTCCACCCTCCCTCCCTCTCGCACCCAATCTCCCATCTCCCCCTCTCACCCTGCCCCTCTCGCCCCACCCCCTCTTCCCACCTGCATCTCGCTCCCTGCCCCCCTTCCACACCCCCCCTCTCCCCATCTCCCCCTCGCTCCACGCCCCCTCACCCCATCTCCCCCTCGCTCCCCGCCCCCTCTCCCCATCTCTCCCTCGCTCCCCGCCCCCTCTCCCCATCTCCCCCTCGCTCCCCGCCCCTCTCCCCATCTCACCCTCGCTCCCCGCCCCCTCTCCGCCGGCCCCTCTCCCCATCTCCCCGCCCCTCTCCCCATCTCCCCACCCCTCTCCTCTTCTCCCCCTTCGCTCCCCGCCCATCTCCCCCTCGCTCCCCGCCCATCTCCCCACGCCCCCTTCCCCCTCGCTCCCCTCCCCCCTGCTCCCCGCCCCCCTCCCCACCCCCCCTCCCCCCCGCCCCCTCGCCCTCCCCCCCTCGCTCCCTGCCCCCTCTCCCCCCGCCCCTCTCCACCTCGCTCCCTGCCCCTCCCCCGCGTCCTTTCCCCATCTCCCCCTCGCTCCTCGGCCCCTCTCCCCATCTCTCCCTCACTCACTGCCCATTCACCCCTCTCCCCACCGCTCCCCGCCCCCTCTCCCCATCTCCCTGTCCCACTCCGCTCTCCACCCGCCCCATCGTCCCCGTCTCCATGCCCCCTCCCCTCTCCACCCTCTCCCTATCTCCCCCCTGCTCCCCACCCCTCTTCCCATCTCCCCCCTGCTCCCCACCCCTCTTCCCATCTCCCCCATGCTCCCCGCCTCTCTTCCCATCTCCCCCTCGGTCCCCATCTCATCCGCGCTCCCCGCCCCCTCTCCCCATCTCCCCCTTGCTCACCCCTAATTTCCCCCCAACCCCCTCACTCACTGTCTCCGCTCCCCATGTCCCCCCCCCTCCCTGCTCATTTTCCCCCTCACTCATTGCCGTCTCTCCCCCTCACTCCCCAACCCCTCTCCCTTCGCTCCCCTCCCCCCCATCGCCCCCTTGCACCCCGCCCCATCTGCACCTTCGCTCCCCGCCCCCTCTCCCTTTGCTCCACGCCCCTTCGCTCCCCGCCCCCTCTCCCCCTCGCTCCCCACCCCCTCTGCCTCCGCACCTTCGCTCTCCGCCCCCTCTCCCTTCGCTCCACGCCCCCTCGCTCCCCATCGCCCCCTATCCCCCTCGCCCCATCTCCCCCTCGCCCCATCTCCCCCTCGCCCCCTCTCTCCCCGCCGCCTCTCCCCATCGACCCCTCGCTCCCCGCCCCTCTGTCCATTTCCCCCTCACTCCCCGCACCCTCTCTCCATCTCCCGCTCGCTCCCTGCCCCCTCTCTCCATCTCCCGCTCGCTCCCCGCCCCTCTCTCCATCTCCCGCTCGCTCCCCGCCCTCTCTCTTCATCTCCCGCTCGCTCCCCGCCCCCTCTCCCCATCTCCCGCTCGCTCCCCGCCCCCTCTCCCCATCTCCCCCTCGCTCCCCGCTCCTCTCCCCATCTCCCCCTCCCCATCTCCCCCTCGCTCCCCGCCCCTCTCCCCATCTCTCCCTCGCTCCCCGCTCCCTCTCCACCCGCCCCCACTCCCCATCGTTCCCCGCCCCCTTTCCCCATCTCCCCCTCGCTCCCCGCCCCCTCTCCCCCTCGCTCCCCGCCCCCTCTCCCCCTCGTTCCCCGCCCCCTCTCGCCATCTCCCCCTCGCTCCCCGCCCCTCTCC
The DNA here is from genome assembly GCF_964213995.1 of Mustelus asterias. NCBI lineage: Eukaryota > Metazoa > Chordata > Chondrichthyes > Carcharhiniformes > Triakidae > Mustelus > Mustelus asterias. Next base: position 8,710 of record NW_027591340.1, on the reverse strand, counting down.
CCATCTCCCCCTCCCCTTTCTCATCATCTCCCCCTCGCTCCCCGCTCCCTCTCCACCCGCCCCCACTCCCCATCTCCTCCCGCCCCCACTCCCCATCGCTCCCCACCCCCTTTCCCCATCTATCCCTCGCTCCCCGCCCCCTCCCCCCCTCGCTCCCTGCCCCCTCTCCCCCTCGCTCCCCGCCCCCTCTCCCCCTCACTCACTGCCCATTCGCCCCTCTCCCCACCGCTCCGCGCCCCCTCTCCCCATCTCCCTGTCCGACTCCGCTCTCCACCCGCCCCATCGACCCCGTCTCCATGTCCCGTCCCCTCTCCCCCTCACGACCTGCCCCCTCTCCGTATCTCTTCCCATCTCCCCTTCGGTCCCCATCTCATCCACGCTCCCTGCTCATTTTCCCCCTCACTCATTGCGCTCTCTCCCCCTCGCTCCCCAACCCCTCTCCCTTCGCTCCCCATCGCCCCCTCGCTCCCCGCTCCCTCTCGCTTCGCTCCCCGCCCCCTCTCCCTTCGCTCCCCGCCCCCTCGCTCCCCATCGCCCCCGCCCCCTCTCCCTCCGCACCCCACCCCCTCTCCCTTCGCTCCACGCCCCCTCACTCCCCGCCCCCTCTCCTCCTCGCTCCCCGCCCCCTCTCCCCATCTCCCCCTCGCTCCCCGCCACCTCTCCCCCTCGCTCCCCGCCCTCTCTCCCCCGCCCCTCGGTCCCTGACCCCTCTCCCCATCTCCCCCTCGCACCCCGCCCCCTCTCCCCATCTCCCCCTCGCTCCCCGCCCCCTCTCCCCATCTCCCCCTCGCTCCCCGCCACCTCTCCCCCTCGCTCCCCGCCCTCTCTCCCCCCGCCCCTCGGTCCCTGACCCCTCTCCCCATCTCCCCCTCGCACCCCGCCCCCTCTCCCCATCTCCCCACCGCTCCCCGCCCCCTCTCCACCTTGCTCCCCGCCCCCTCGCTCCCCGCCCCCTCTCCCCATCTCCCCCTCGCTCCCCGCCCCTTCTCCCCCTCTCCCCATCTCCCCCTCGCTCCCCTCCTCGCCCCCCTCTCCCCCTCGCTCCCCTCCTCGCCCCCCTCTCCCCCTCGCTCCCCTCCTCGCCCCCCTCTCCCCCTCGCTCCCCTCCCCCTCTCCCCCTCGCACCCCGCCCCCTCTCCCCATCTCCCCCTCGCACCCTCTCCCCATCTCCCCCTCGCTCCCCGCCCCCTCTCCCCATCTCCCCCTCGCTCACCGCCCCCCTCCCCACCGCTCCCCGACCCCTCTCCCCGCCCCCTCTCCCCATCTCCCCCTCGCTCCCCGCCCCCTGGCTCCCTCCCCATCTCCCCCTCGCTCCCTCCCCCTCTCCCCTCCCCATCCCCCCCTCCCCATCCCCCCTCGCTCCCCTCCCCTTCGCTCCCCTCCCCCCTCGCTCCCCTCCCCCTCTCGCTCCCCTCCCCCCTCGCTCCCCTCCCCCCTCTCCCCATCGCTCCCCTCCCCCTCCCCCCATCGCTGCCCTCCCGCTCCCCCCATCGCTCCCCTCCCCCTCCCCCCATCGCTCCCCTCCCCCCATCGCTCCCCTCCCCCCATCGCTCCCCTCCCCCCATCGCTCCCCTCCCCCCATCGCTCCCCTCCCCCATCTCCACCTCGCTCCCCTCCCCCACCTCCCCCTCGCTGCCCTCCCCCACCTCCCCCTCGCTCCCCTCCCTCACCTCCCCCTCGCTCCCCTCCCTCACCTCCCCCTCGCTCCCCCTCCCCCACCTCCCCCACCTCCCCCTCGCTCCCCTCCCCCACCTCCCCCTCGCTCCCCTCCCCCCACCTCCCCCTCGCTCCCCTCCCCCACCTCCCCCTCGCTCCCCTCCCCCACCTCCCCTCGCTCCCCTCCCCCACCTCCCCCTCGCTCCCCTCCCCCACCTCCCCCTCGTTCCCCTCCCCCACCTCCCCCACCTCCCCCTCGCTCCCCTCCCCCACCTCCCCCTCGCTCCCCTCCCCCACCTCCCCCTCGCTCCCCTCCCCCACCTCCCCCTCGCTCCCCTCCCCCATCTCCCCCTCGCTCCCCTCCCCCTCTCGCTCCCCCCTCTCCCCATCTCCGCCTCACTCCCCTCCCCCTCGCTCCCCTCCCCCTCGCTCCCCTCCACCTCTCCCCATCTCCACCTCGCTCCCCTCCCCCTCGCTCCCCTCACCATCTCCCCCTCGCTCCCCTCCCCCTCTCCCCATCTCTCCCCTCCCCCTCCCCATCTCCCCCTCCCCTCGCTCCCCTCCCCCTCTCCCCTCCCCCTCGCTCCCATCTCCCCCCCGCTCCCCCTCGCTCCCATCTCCCCCTCGCTCCGCTCCCCCTCGCTCCCATCTCCCCCTCGCTCCGCTCCCCCTCTCCCCATCTCCCCCTCTCCCCATCGCTCCCCTCCCCCCTCTCCCCTCGCTCCCCTCCCCCCTCACCCCATCTCCCCCTCGCTCCCCTCCCCCTCTCCCCCTCGCTGCCCACCCCCTCTCCCCCTCCCCATCTCCCCCTCGCTCCCCGCCCCCTCTCCCCCGTCCCGCCCCCTCTCCCCCCGCCTCGCCCCCTCTCCCCATCACCCCCTCGCTCCACGCCCACTCGCTCCACGCCCACTCTCCCCTCGCTCCCCGCCCCCTCTCCCCCTCGCTCCCCGCCCCCTCTCCCCCTCGCTCCCCGCCCCCTCGCTCCCCTCCCCCTCGCTCCCCGCCCCCTCTCCCCCTCTCCCTGCCCCCTCGCTCCCCGCCCCCTCTCCCCCCGACCCCTCTCCCCCCGACCCCTCTCCCCCTCGCTCCCCGCCCCCTCTCCCCCTCGCTCCCCGCCCCCCTCTCCCCCTCGCTCCCCGCCCCCCTCTCCGGCTCGCTCCCCGCCCCCTCTCCCCCTCGCTCCCCGCCCCCTCTCCCCCTCGCTCCCCGCCCCCTCTCCCCCTCGCTCCCCGCCCCCTCTCCCCCTCGCTCCCCTCCCCCTCTCCCCATCTCCGCCTTGCTCCCCTCCCCTCCCTCCCCCTCTCCCCATCTCCCCCTCGCTCCCCTCCCCTCTCCCATCGCCCCATCTTCCCCTCGCTCCCCTCCCCATCTCCCCCACGCTCCCCTCCCCAGCTCCCCCTCGCTCCCCTCCCCAGCTCCCCCTCGCTCCCCTCCCATCTCCCCCTCGCTCCCCTCCCCATCTCCCCCTCGCTCCCCTCCCCATCTCCCCCTCGCTCCCCTCCCCATCTCCCCCTCGCTCACCTCCCCATCTCCCCCTCGCTCACCTCCCCATCTCCCCCTCGCTCCCCTCCCCCACCTCCCCCTCGCTCCCCTCCCCCACCTCCCGCTCGCTCCCCTCCCCCACCTCCCCCTCGCTCCCCTCCCCCATCTCCGCCTCACTCCCCTCCCCCTCGCTCCCCTCCCCCTCGCTCCCCTCCACCTCGCTCCCCTCCACCTCGCTCCCCTCCACCTCTCCCCATCTCCACCTCGCTCCCCTCCACCTCTCCCCATCTCCCCCTCGCTCCCCTCCCCCCTCCCCCCCCATCTCCCCCTCCCCTCGCTCCCCTCCCCCCACCCCCTCGCTCCCATCTCCCCCTCGCTCCCCGTTGCTCCCCCTCGCTCCCATCTCCCCCTCGCTCCGCTCCCCTCGCTCCGCTCCCCCTCGCTCCGCTCTCCCTCGCTCCGCTCCCCCTCGCTCCCCATCTCCTCTCGCTCCCCTCCCCCCCTCACCCCATCTCCCCTCGCTACCCTCATCTCCCCCTCGCTCCCCTCCCCCTCTCCCCATCTCCCCCTCGCTGCCCACCCCCTCTCCCCATCTCCGCCTCGCTCCCCTCCCCTCCCCCTCTCCCCCTCGCTCCCCTCCCCCTCGCTCCCCTCCCCCTCGCTACCCTCCCGCTCGCTCCCCTCCCCATCTCCCCCACGCTCCCCTCCCCCTCGCTCCCCTCCCCATCTCCCCCTCGCTCCCCTCCCCATCTCCCCCTCGCTCCTCTCCCCATCTCCCCCTCGCTCCCCTCCCCCTCTCGCTCCCCTCCCCCTCGCTCCCCTCCCCCTCTCCCCCTCGCTCCCCTCCACTTCTCCCCCTCGCTCCCCTCCCCCTCTCCCCTCCCCCTCTCCCCTCCCCCTCCCCATCTCCCCCTCGCTCCCCTCTCCCCATCTCCCCCTCGCTCCACTCCCCCTCTCGCTCCCCTCCCCCATCTCCCCTCGCTCCCCTCCCCCCTCACCCCATCTCCCCCTCGCTCCCCTCATCTCCCCTCGCTCCCCGCCCCCTCTCCCCCTCGCTCCCCGCCCCCTCGCTCCCCGCCCCCTCGCTCCCCGCCCCCTCTCCCCCTCCCCCTCGCTCCCCGCCCCCCCTCGCTCCCCGCCCCCCTCCCACTCGCTCCCCGCCCCCCTCCCACTCGCTCCCCGCCCCCCTCCCACTCGCTCCCCGCCCCCCTCCCACTCGCTCCCCGCCCCCCCTCCCACTCGCTCCCCGCCCCCCTCCCACTCGCTCCCCGCCCCCCCTCCCACTCGCTCCCCGCCCCCCTCCCACTCGCTCCCCGCCCCCCCTCCCACTCGCTCCCCGCCCCCCCTCCCACTCGCTCCCCGCCCCCCCTCCCACTCGCTCCCCGCCCCCCCTCCCACTCGCTCCCCGCCCCCCCTCCCACTCGCTCCCCGCCCCCCCTCCCACTCGCTCCCCGCCCCCCCTCCCACTCGCTCCCCGCCCCCCCTCCCACTCGCTCCCCGCCCCCCCTCCCACTCGCTCCCCGCCCCCCCTCCCACTCGCTCCCCGCCCCCCCTCCCACTCGCTCCCCGCCCCCCTCCCACTCGCTCCCGCCCCCCCTCCCACTCGCTCCCCGCCCCCCCTCCCACTCGCTCCCCGCCCCCCCTCCCCTCGCTCCCCGCCCCCCTCCCACTCGCTCCCCGCCCCCCCTCCCACTCGCTCCCCGCCCCCCTCCCACTCGCTCCCCGCCCCCCTCCCACTCGCTCCCCGCCCCCCTCCCACTCGCTCCCCGCCCCCTCTCCCACTCGCTCCCCGCCCCCTCTCCCACTCGCTCCCCGCCCCCTCTCCCACTCGCTCCCCGCCCCCTCTCCAATCGCTCCCCGCCCCCTCTCCCACTCGCTCCCCGCCCCCACCTCCCCCTCGCTCCCCTCCCCCACCTCCCCTCGCTCCCCTCCCCCACCTCCCCCTCGCTCCCCTCCCCCACCTCCCCCTCGCTCCCCTCCCCCACCTCCCCCTCCCTCACCTCCCCCTCGCTCCCCTCCCCCACCTCCCCCTCGCTCCCGTCCCCCACCTCCCCCTCGCTCCCCTCCCCCACCTCCCCCTCGCTCCCCTCCCCCACCTCCCCTCCCCCACCTCCCCTCCCCCACCTCCCCCTCGCTCCCCTCCCCCACCTCCCCCTCGCTCCCCTCCCCCACCTCCCCCCTCGCTCCCCTCCCCCACGCTCCCCTCCCCCACGCTCCCCTCCCCCACCTCCCCCCTCGCTCCCCTCCCCCACCTCCCCCTCGCTCCCCTCCCCCATCTCCCCCTCGCTCCCCTCCCCCATCTCCCCCTCGCTCCCCTCCCCCATCTCCCTCGCTCCCCTCCCCCTCTCGCTCCCCCTCTCCCCTCCCCCTCTCGCTCCACCTCTCCCCATCTCCGCCTCACTCCCCTCCGCCTCACTCCCCTCCCCCTCGCTCCCCTCCACCTCTCCCCATCTCCACCTCGCTCCCCGCCCCCTCTCCCACTCGCTCCCCGCCCCCTCTCCCACTCGCTCCCCGCCCCCTCTCCCACTCGCTCCCCGCCCCCTCTCCCACTCGCTCCCCGCCCCCTCTCCCACTCGCTCCCCGCCCCCTCTCCCACTCGCTCCCCGCCCCCTCTCCCACTCGCTCCCCTCCCCCACGCTCCCCTCCCCCTCGCTCCCCTCCCTCACCTCCCCTCGCTCCCCTCCCCCACCTCCCCCTCGCTCCCCTCCCCCACCTCCCCCTCGCTCCCCTCCCCCACCTCCCCCTCGCTCCCCTCCCCCACCTCCCCCTCGCTCCCTCCCCCACCTCCCCCTCGCTCCCCTCCCCCACGCTCCCCTCCCCCACGCTCCCCTCCCCCCACCTCCCCCTCGCTCCCCTCCCCCACCTCCCCCTCGCTCCCCTCCCCATCTCCCCCTCGCTCCCCTCCCCCATCTCCCCCTCGCTCCCCTCCCCCTCTCGCTCCCCCTCTCCCCATCTCCGCCTCACTCCCCTCCGCCTCACTCCCCTCCCCCTCGCTCCCCTCCACCTCTCCCCATCTCCACCTCGCTCCCCTCCCCCTCGCTCCCCTCCCCATCTCCCCCTCGCTCCCCTCCCCCTCTCCCCATCTCTCCCCTCCCCTCCCCATCTCCCCCTCCCTCGCTCCCCTCCCCCTCGCTCCCCCTCGCTCCCATCTCCCCCCCGCTCCCCCTCGCTCCCATCTCCCCCCCGCTCCCCCTCGCTCCCATCTCCCCCTCGCTCCGCTCCCCTCGCTCCCATCTCCCCCTCGCTCCGCTCCCCCTCGCTCCCATCTCCCCCTCGCTCCGCTCCCCCTCGCTCCGCTCCCCCTCTCCCCATCTCCCCCTCTCCCCATCTCCCCATCGCTCCCCTCCCCCCTCTCCCCATCTCCCCTCGCTCCCCTCCCCCCCTCACCCCATCTCCCCCTCGCTCCCCACCCCCTCTCCCCCTCCCCATCTCCCCCTCGCTCCCCGCCCCCTCTCCCCCGTCCCGCCCCCTCTCCCCCCGCCTCGCCCCCTCTCCCCATCACCCCCTCCCTCCACGCCCACTCGCTCCACGCCCACTCTCCCCTCGCTCCCCGCCCCCTCTCTCCCCGCCCCCTCTCCCCCTCGCTCCCCGCCCCCTCGCTCCCCGCCCCCTCTCCCCCTCGCTCCCCGCCCCCTCTCCCCCTCGCTCCCCGCCCCCCTCTCCCCCTCGCTCCCCGCCCCCCTCTCCGGCTCGCTCCCCGCCCCCTCTCCCCCTCGCTCCCCGCCCCCTCTCCCCCTCGCTCCCCGCCCCCTCTCCCCCTCGCTCCCCGCCCCCTCTCCCCCTCGCTCCCCGCCCCCTCTCCCCCTCGCTCCCCCGCCCCTCTCCCCATCTCCGCCTTGCTCCCCTCCCCTCCCCTCCCCCTCTCCCCATCTCCCCCTCGCTCCCCTCCCCCTCTCCCATCGCCCCATCTTCCCCTCGCTCCCCTCCCCATCTCCCCCACGCTCCCCTCCCCCATCTCCCCCTCGCTCCCCTCCCCCTCTCGCTCCCCCTCTCCCCTCCCCCTCTCGCTCCACCTCTCCCCATCTCCGCCTCACTCCCCTCCGCCTCACTCCCCTCCCCCTCGCTCCCCTCCCCCTCGCTCCCCTCCACCTCTCCCCATCTCCACCTCGCTCCCCGCCCCCTCTCCCACTCGCTCCCCGCCCCCTCTCCCACTCGCTCCCCGCCCCCTCTCCCACTCGCTCCCCGCCCCCTCTCCCACTCGCTCCCCGCCCCCTCTCCCACTCGCTCCCCGCCCCCTCTCCCACTCGCTCCCCGCCCCCTCTCCCACTCGCTCCCCGCCCCCTCTCCCACTCGCTCCCCGCCCCCTCTCCCACTCGCTCCCCTCCCCCACGCTCCCCTCCCCCTCGCTCCCCTCCCTCACCTCCCCCCTCGCTCCCCTCCCCCACCTCCCCCTCGCTCCCCTCCCCCACCTCCCCCTCGCTCCCCTCCCCCACCTCCCCCTCGCTCCCCTCCCCCACCTCCCCCTCGCTCCCCTCCCCCACCTCCCCCTCGCTCCCCTCCCCCACGCTCCCCTCCCCCACGCTCCCCTCCCCCACCTCCCCCTCGCTCCCCTCCCCCACCTCCCCCTCGCTCCCCTCCCCCATCTCCCCCTCGCTCCCCTCCCCCATCTCCCCCTCGCTCCCCTCCCCCATCTCGCTCCCCCTCTCCCCATCTCCGCCTCACTCCCCTCCGCCTCACTCCCCTCCCCCTCGCTCCCCTCCACCTCTCCCCATCTCCACCTCGCTCCCCTCCCCCTCGCTCCCCTCCCCATCTCCCCCTCGCTCCCCTCCCCCTCTCCCCATCTCTCCCCTCCCCTCCCCATCTCCCCCTCCCCTCGCTCCCCTCCCCCTCGCTCCCCCTCGCTCCCATCTCCCCCCCGCTCCCCCTCGCTCCCATCTCCCCCCCGCTCCCCCTCGCTCCCATCTCCCCCTCGCTCCGCTCCCCCTCGCTCCCATCTCCCCCTCGCTCCGCTCCCCCTCGCTCCCATCTCCCCCTCGCTCCGCTCCCCCTCGCTCCGCTCCCCCTCTCCCCATCTCCCCATCTCCCCCTCTCCCCATCTCCCCATCGCTCCCCTCCCCCCTCTCCCCATCTCCCCTCGCTCCCCTCCCCCCTCACCCCATCTCCCCCTCGCTCCCCACCCCCTCTCCCCCTCCCCATCTCCCCCTCGCTCCCCGCCCCCTCTCCCCCGTCCCGCCCCCTCTCCCCCCGCCTCGCCCCCTCTCCCCATCACCCCCTCCCTCCACGCCCACTCGCTCCACGCCCACTCTCCCCTCGCTCCCCGCCCCCTCTCTCCCCGCCCCCTCTCCCCCTCGCTCCCCGCCCCCTCGCTCCCCGCCCCCTCTCCCCCTCGCTCCCCGCCCCCTCCCCCTCCCCCTCGCTCCCGCCCCCCTCTCCCCCTCGCTCCCCGCCCCCTCTCCGGCTCGCTCCCCGCCCCTCTCCCCCTCGCTCCCCGCCCCCTCTCCCCCTCGCTCCCCGCCCCCTCTCCCCCTCGCTCCCCGCCCCCTCTCCCCTCGCTCCCCGCCCCCTCTCCCCCTCGCTCCCCGCCCCCCTCTCCCCATCTCCGCCTTGCTCCCCTCCCCTCCCCTCCCCCTCT